>NC_029787.2:53448789-53455533 GCF_000816755.2 Arachis ipaensis
CGTCTGGTCCCGGGTCGCTGGGTTGGAGGTGGAGTAGCCGACGTTCCGAGCTCTTTGTGTGGAGAATGGGGGTGTCACCTGCAAAGACACTCCGACGCTCTAGTCAGTTGAGTGTGCAAGCGAAAAAGGGATAAAGTGGTGTGTGTCGTACCTTGGGGAGGGGTAGGACCCTCCCCATGTATACTGTGTCAGAAGTGGGTCCCGCAAGGGCAGACTCACCTTCCTCGAAGCTTCCTCATACAGCTGTAGTGGAGAGCTGTTAGGGACGCGTATCCGGGTCGGTGGTTGAGCTGCTCGCACCCGACCGTTCGGGTTGGGTGGTCTGTGGTTCGGGTCGGCCCACAAGCTGTTTGGGCCAGGCCGTAACAGTGCCCCCAACGCACCAGCAATGATCGTGAGGGCCATTGGTGGCGTGTTATGTCCTTTCTCGTGCGTTGTCGCTAGGTCGGCTGCTCGTGGAGAGGACGTGCCTCTTGCGCGCGTGTCTGTTCGCTGCTGGGGATAACCGTTCATCACCTCGTTCTTCGTGCTGGGCATTAAATGCTCATAATGGGTTATTTCAAAACCCTACGTGCAAAGACTATTTTGCCATTTGCCTTTCGCGCCCTTTGAGTTAGTTTCTTAATCCCCCATCAGTTTTTCATTTTGCTTCCACTTCATTCTCTTGTTCTTCCCATCTCTGTCTTCTTCTCTCCAAATTTCCTACTGCCATTACTGCGTCCTTGTGCGTTCGCCCCTTTTCACTCTTTTTCGAATCATCACAATCAATCCTGGTAAGCATTTATCCTTTGCTTTCTGCTTCACGTTCATTTTATCTTCATTACCAATTCTTCTATATGCATGCTGCTTTTCTAGTTTGATTTGTATGCTGGATGACCTTAGTATTAAGTAGGTGCGTTATGGGGGGTTACCATTCCAGGGCATTAGCTTTTTAGGCTTTTACTTGGAATCTGCTTCAGCCATGCTTAATTTTAGTTATTGAATAGGCTAAATGTAGTTTATGGGACTTTTCCGGACTCCCGACCTCATAGACTAACCGAGTGGTACCCCCACTGTAGGTATGCCTCGCATCGTCTCACGAGCTTCCACCTCCAACATGGGTTACGACCCGTACGCTTGGGTGACTTCCGACGTGAAAGACTCCCCGAACCAGATGGGCGAGGAGGAGTTTACCGAGTTCCGCCAAGCCGAGTACTTGTGCGGCGGGACTGACGAGGAGACCAACTACGACGTTTTCGTTCCCGCCCCCAGCGAACGGCTATACGAACTCAACTTCAACTCCTCCCGGGTTGCCGATTGGATTTGGTTCTACAAGTCAATGTTCACCCAAGTGGGGGTTCGTATTCCTTTTTCTTCTTTTCAAATGGCACTCCTTAATCGGATCTCCGTGGCGCTGTCGCAGCTGCATCCGAACAGTTGGGCTTCCATCCGCTGTTTCGAGATAGTGTGCGAATACTTAGAGTTGCCGGTGTCCATTGACGTTTTCCTTTATTTCTTCAACCTCATGAATCTTTCAAAGGAAGGAAAAGCGAGGAAAAGGTTCATGTCCTTCTGATCTGCCCAGGGTCAGAGGATTTTTGGCTTGTTCGAGGACTCTTACCATGAGTATAAGGACAAGTATTTTAAGGTACGTCCAGTCAAAGGCCGCCATCCCTTCTGGCTGTCGTTAGAAGGGGAACGCCTCACCCCGACGTATTGGAATTTCGGGGTGGAGTCCAACACCTTTATTAAGGTGACTTACAAGGGGATGTCCGCTGTTGACAAAAAGATTGCCGACGTGTTGTTGGCCGTTTTTGGGAGAAACCATGTGAATTCCCACCTTCTTATGGGTGACCGGGAGGTCGCCAGGAATTATATTTGTGAGTAGCTCTGACTTGTATTTCTTGCATTACTGTTGCTTTGATTGGTTATGCCGATTTCACGACTAACTTGTTTATTTATTTGTTGCAGTGGGAATGTCTGCCGAGGTGACAGGCCTTGAGAGTTTGTACAAGACTTTTCTAGAGGAAAGCGATGAAGAGAAGGCTGACGGGAAGCCGGAGACCCCTCCTGAGAATAAGGAGGATCAGGCGGTGCCTTCACCCTGTGATACCGAGATGTCGGACAAAAATTCTGACGGGGCACGCGTCTCTCCTATTCATGAGGAGGTGGCCGGTACTGGGCATTCGACCTCCGCTCAACAAGTCGAGGAGGATGACTTGAAGGTTATCCCCACCCCCAAGAGGCAGAGGTCATCCTCCAGCCCTGAAGGAGCCCTCACCGTAATGGAAAGGAACTTCGACACCGGGGCCTTCATAGACTCCCAGTTACTTCCCGGTACGGAGGAACACTTCCATGGCTCCGATCTTGCGGGACAGGCGAGGTGGATGTACCGTACCCTCCTCCGCGGTGCTGCTATAGCTCGGAAGGCCGAGTTCGAGCTGTCGGGGATACAGTCGCTGTGTAGGAAGCTCGAATCTGATGCTAAGGCCAATAATCAATTTAAGACTCAAGTTGAAACGCTTCGGGAGCAGTTGTCCAAGGCGGAGGAGAAGCTTAAAGCTGCCGAGGAGAAGGCTGCGTCTGCCGAGGAAAAATTGAAGACCTCTGATGCTACCGTATCCCGTCTAACCGAGCGCGAGATGACTTTGGAAAGCCAACTCAATGCCACGCAAGGTCGGGTGGTCGCTTTGGAGAAGGAACGTGATGTGGCCGTTTCGTCAGCTAAGACCGCTCAAGCTGAAGCCGAAGAGTTTAAGAAAAAGCATAAAGAGACCATGAGGAGCTGAAGAAGAAGCATAAGGAGACTAGAAAGCAGGGAAAGAACGCGATCTTCATGACTCAAGAGGCACTTAAGGCCCAGGTGAAGATCGTGGCTCCTGACTTCGACACGTCGGCAATTGGGGTCTTTAAAACAATCAAGAATGGCAAGATGGTCGATATGCCCAAGAAATGATCTCTTGTACCTTTGTATGGAGTTTGTGATTTTGTTGTAGAACTTGTGGGACTAACCTTTTGATATACTTTAGTAGTCGCTTGGTCGGTTTGTGATTATCATCTTTCTCTGTTTATCTGGTAGAGCGTTTTTGTTCTGTTTTGTTACCGTTTTGTTGGTATTGGCTTGTCGCTCGTGTTTGTCTACCGTTGTGTTCTACCGTTGTGTTGGTAGTTTGGCGAGGCCAAGTCGTGGCTTTACTATTACTGTAGTCGTTTGTTATGGTGTTAACTTAGTTGGCTCCCGGGGTGATCAATCCCGAGGCACCGTATCGTTGTCCCGTTTAACATGTATTATAAGGAACTTGTTGTCGTGGGATGCATAAATGGGGAAAAGTAAATGGGCAAGTAATATTGACAAGTAAACATTAATCGAAAGTTAAACAAGTCTATTGCCATGATAAGTACTTAACAAAAGTAAATCACTGAGCTCATCAGATAGCCTAATCGGCGTGTTTGAGCTAAGAATAAAATCTTCTCAAGTTACCTGCATTCCAGGTTCTCGGGACTTCCTTGCCATCGAGCTTCTCCAATTTGTAGGCGCCCTTGCCAATCACCTCTTTGACCCTGTAGGGGCCTTCCCAGTTTGCCTCCAGTTTACCTTCCCCTTGAGTCGGCAGCCCGATGTCGTTGAACCGCAGGACGAGGTCATTTTGTTCAAATTCTCTCCTGAGCACTTTGGTGTTGTAGTGTAGGGCCATTCTTTGCTTTAGTGCTACTTCTGACAAATGGGCCATCTCCCTAGCCTCATCTACTAGGTCCTTTTCTATAGCTTCTTCTACTCCCTTCAGAAGTAATCGTGGGCTCGGCTCGCGATCTCTACGGGTATCATTGCGTCCACCCGTACGTCAGGCGGAAATGGGTTTCTCCTGTGGACGACTGCTCGGTTGTTTGGTAAGACCAGAGAACCGAGGCGAGTTCGTCGGCCCATGCACCTTTTTTATTATCCAGCCGCTTCTTGAGGCCCAGCAAGACGACCTTGTTTGCGGCCTCAACTTGGCCGTTCGTCTGGGAATGCTCTACAGAGAAGAATTTCTACTTTATGCCTAGACCGGTGAGGAACTCCACGAACTTCTTATTAGTGAATTGCGTCCCGTTATCAGAGATAACGACTTCCGGGATGCCGAATCAAATTATCACCTGCCTCCACATAAACTTTCGACAATTAGATGAGGATATACTGGCCAGTGGTTCAACCTCTATCCATTTGGTGTAGTAGTCGATAGCAACTATGAGATATTTGACTTGCCCCGGACCAACCGGGATAGGTCCCAAGATGTCGACTCCCCACTATGCGAAAGGTCGGGAGGACGTCAATAGGCTTAGTTCAGTTGCCGACGCTTTGTGGAAGTTGGCGTTCTCTTGGCACTTGACGCATTTCCTCACGAATTCTTTGGGGTCCATCATCATCGATGGCCAGTAATATCCATCTCGGATGAGCTTTCTTGCTAGGGCTTTGTGATGAGCGGATATTTTATACGCTTTTTGGGGTTAATTTCATATAGTTTTTAGTGTGTTTTAGTTAGTTTTTAGTTTATTTTCAGTAGTTTTTAGGCAAAATTCATATTTCTGGACTTTACTATGAGTTTGTGTGTTTTTCTATGATTTCAGGTATTTTCTGGCTGAAATTGAGGGAGCTGAGCAAAAATCTGATTCAGGCTGAAAAAGAACTGCTGATGCTGTTGGATTCTGACCTCCCTGCACTCAAAGTGGATTTTCTGGAGCTACAGAACTTCAAATAGCGCGCTTCCAATTGCATTGGAAAGTAGACATCCAGGGCTTTCCAGAAATATATAATAGTCCATACTTTGCTCAAGGATAAACGACGTAAACGGGCGTTCAACGCCAGTTCCATGCTGCTGTCTGGCGTCCAGCGCCAGAAACAAGTTACAAGTTGGAGTTCAACGCCAGAAAAGGATCCAAAGCTGGCGTTGAATGCCCAAAACAGCTTTATGCACGTGATTAGCTTAAGTCTCAGCCCCAGCACACACCAAGTGGGCCTCAGAAGTGAATTTCTGCACCATCCATCTCAGTTTACTCATTTTCTGTAAACCTAGTTTACTAGTCTAGTATTTAAAGAACTTTTAGAGACTTGTTTGGATCTCATAACATTTTAGATCTGAACTTTGTACCTTTTGACGGCATGAGTCTCTAAACTCCATTGTTGGGGTGAGGAGCTCTGCTGTGTCTCGATGAATTAATGCAAGTATTTCTGTTTTCCATTCAAACATGCGTGTTCCTATCTAAGATATCCATTCGAACTTCAATATGAATGTGATGAACGTGACAATCATCATCATTCCTCCACGAACGCGTGCCTAACAACCACTTACGTTCCACCATAGAATGAATGAATATCTCTTAGATCTCTTAATCGGAATCTTCGTGGTATAAGCTAGATTGATGGCAGCATTCAAGAGAATCCGGAAAGTCTAAACCTTGTCTGTGGTATTCCGAGTAGGATTCAAGGATTGAATGACTGTGACGAGCTTCAAACTCGTGAGTGCTGGGCATAGTGACAGACGCAAAAGGATAGTAAATCCTATTCCGGTACGACTGAGAACCTACAGATGATTAGCCGTGCGGTGATAGCGCACCTGGACCCTTTTCACTGGAAGGATGGATGGTAGCCATTGACAATGGTGATCCCCCAACACACAGCTTGCCATAGGAGGACGTGCATGTGTGAATCAGAAAACAGAGGAAAGCAGAATTTCAGAAGACAAAGCATCTCCAAAACTCCAACATACTCTCCATCAGTGCATACAAGTATAATTTGTGTTCTGCCCTTTTATTCCTTGCAATCAAATTTGATAAGTGAATTATTTTATTGTTTTCCTGACTAAGAGTTAAAAGATAACCATAGATTGCTTCAAGCCAACAATCTCCGTGGGATCGACCCTTACTCACGTAAGGTATTACATGGACGACCCAGTGCACTTGCTGGTTAGTGGTACGAGTTGTAAAAAGTGTGATTTACAATTCGTTCACCAAGTTTTTGGCGCCGTTGCCGGGGATTGTTTGAGTTTGAACAACTGACGGTAAATCTTGTTGCTTAGATTAGGAAATTTTTGTCTTTTGGGTCAGAGTCTTTTATTTTAATTTTAAAAATTTTTTAAAAATAAATTTTCTATTAAATCTCGTGCCAAACTTTAAGTTTGGTGTTTTCTGGTTGGTTTTCCTTTGTTTTTCAAAAATTTTATTTTGGTTTTCTAAAAATTTTAAGTTTGGTGTTCTTTCTTCAAAGTGTTCTTGAGTTTTCCTTGCGTCTTGATCTTAAATTTTTTAAGTTTGGTGTTCCTTGGTGTTTTCCCTCCATAATTTTCGAAAACAAGGAGCATTAGATCTAAAAATTTTAAATCTTGGGCTATCTTATTGTTTCTCTCTTTCCTCCTTAAATTCAAAAATATCTTTTCTCTCTATTTTTAAAACAAATTTTCGAAAATTATTTTTAAAATTCATATTTTTTTTCAAAATTTAAAATCTTTTTCAATTCATACCTTTTTCAAAACTTCCTGACCACTTTCTCTCTCCTCATTTTTTTGAAAATCTTCACCTATTTTTATTTATTTTATTTTAATTTATTTTATCTTTGAAATAATTAAATAAATAAATAAATAAATAAAAATAAATTTTTTATTTTACATCATCTCCCTTTCTCCATCATGGATCTAAGTGGAAATGAACATTGAAAAATTCCTGAATCAATACTTTCCTCCAAAACGGATGACACAGCTAAGGCTGGACATCCAAGGCTTTAAACAAGGGGAT
>NC_029787.2:53455568-53460318 GCF_000816755.2 Arachis ipaensis
TGTCAAAACAAATAACAGAAGAATGCCAAGTAGTTCAATTAAGAAGTGGGAAAGCACTAAATACCCCACTTCAAAGCAGCAGGAAACCAAGAAATGAGCAAACCACCTAAAATCCATCTGAGAACAGTAAGAGCCCAGGGAAAAATAATTCTGGCATTAAAACGCCAGAAGTTGGGTGGAAGGCTGGCGCTGAACGCCTAGACCATGCTCAGGACTGGCGTTCAATGCCAGAAACAAGCAAAGATCTGGCGTTGAACGCCCAAAAGAAGCACAGTTCTGGCGTTCAAACGCCAGGAACAGATGAGGAGCTGGCGTCTAACGTCACTCCAGCTTCTAACTCTGGCACTCAATTGCCAGTGAAGGATCAGACACACACAAGTGCTGATAACAACCCATCTAAAAAGGCTTCTTCAACCACTTCTGTAGGAAATAAACTTACACAGAGGCGGCTAAATCCAGCCATGAAGGAAGTGGTGCAGAAAGAGGTCACCAAATTACTAGAGGCTGGGATCATTTATCCTATTTCTGATCGCCCTTGGGTGAGCCCTGTTCAAGTTGTCCCCAAAAAGGGGGGCATGACAGTGGTTCATAATAAAAAGAATGAACTGGTTCCTACAAGAACAGTTACAGGGTGGCGCATGTGTATTGACTACAGAAGGCTCAATACAGCCACCAGAAAGGATCATTTTTCTTTACCGTTCATAGACCAGATGCTAGAAAGACTGGCAGGTCATGATTATTACTGCTTTTTGGATGGCTACTCAGGCTATAACCAGATTGCAGTAAATCCCCAGGATCAAGAGAAAACAGCATTCACATATCCATCTGGAGTGTTTGCTTATAGAAGGATGCCATTTGGGCTGTGTAATGCACCTGCAACCTTCCAGAGATGCATGCTCTCTATTTTCTCTGATATGGTGGAAAAATTTCTGGAAGTCTTCATGGATGACTTCTTAGTATATGGAGACTCATTCAGCTCCTGTCTTGATCACCTGAAACTAGTTCTGAAAAGATGCCAAGAGACCAACCTGGTTTTAAACTGGGAAAAATGTCACTTTATGGTGACTGAAGGGATTGTCCTTGGGCATAAAATTTCAAACAAGGGAATAGAGGTGGATCAAGCAAAAATAGAGGTGATTGAAAAAATTACCACCACCTGCCAATGTTAAGGCAATCAGAAGCTTTCTAGGGCATGCAGGATTCTATAGGAGGTTTATAAAGGATTTTTCAAAAATCGCAAAACCTCTAAGCAATCTGCTAGCTGCTGACACGCCATTTGTGTTTGACACAGAGTGTGTGCAGGCGTTTGAAACGCTGAAAGCCAAGCTGGTCACAGCACCAGTTATTTCTGCACCAGACTGGACGTTACCATTTGAGCTAATGTGTGATGCCAGTGATCACGCCATTGGTGCAGTACTGGGACAGAGGCATGACAAGCTTCTGCATGTCATTTATTATGCTAGCCGCGTTTTAAATGATGCCCAGAAAAATTACACAACCACAGAAAAAGAATTGCTTGCAGTGGTTTATGCCATTGACAAGTTTAGATCATACTTAGTAGGATCAAAGGTGATTGTGTATATTGACCATGCTGCTCTTAAATATCTACTCACAAATCAGGATTCAAAACCCAGGCTCATAAGATGGGTGTTGCTTCTGCAAGAGTTTGATATAGAAATAAGAGACAGAAAAGGGACAAAAAACCAAGTGGCTGATCATCTGTCCCGGATAGAGCCAGTAGAAGGGACGTCCCTCCCCTCTCTTGAGATCTCTGAGACCTTTCTGGATGAGCATTTATTTGCCATTCAGGAAGCACCATGGTTTGCAGACATTGCAAACTATAAAGCTGCAAGGTTCATACCTAAAAAGTACAACAGGCAACAAAAGAAAAAACTAATTACTGATGCAAAGTACTACTTGTGGGATGAACCCTATCTCTTTAAGAGATGTGCAGACGGAATAATCCGGAGATGTGTGCCTAGAGAAGAAGCACAGAGGATCCTATGGCATTACCATGGATCACAATATGGAGGCCATTTCGGAGGTGAGCGAACAGCCACCAAGGTCCTCCAATGTGGTTTCTATTGGCCCACACTCTATAGAGATTCCCGAGAGTTTGTACGTAACTGTGACAGTTGCCAAAGAGCTGGTAATCTGCCCCATGGTTACGCCATGCCTCAACAAGGAATCTTGGAGATTGAGTTGTTCGACGTATGGGGAATTGACTTCATGGGACCTTTCCCACCATCATACTCAAACACTTACATTCTGGTGGTAGTTGACTACGTATCAAAATGGTTAGAGGCCGTTGCGACACCCACCAATGATACTAAAACAGTGTTGAAGTTCCTTCAGAAATATATCTTCAGCAGGTTTGGGGTCCCTAGAGTACTAATCAGTGATGGGGGCACTCACTTCTACAACAAACAGCTTTACTCTGCCATGGTCCGGTATGGGATTCGCCACAAGGTGGCGACTCCATATCATCCACAGACTAATGGGCAAGCTGAAGTCTCTAACAGAGAGCTAAAAGAATCCTAGAACGGATTGTAAGTACCCGTAGAAAGGATTGGGCAAGAAGCTTGGATGATGCTCTGTGGGCATACAGAACAGCATTCAAGACTCCTATAGGGACCTCTCCATACCAACTTGTGTATGGTAAGGCATGTCACCTGCCCGTGGAACTGGAACATAAAGCCTACTGGGCAACCAGATTCCTAAACTTTGATGCCAAATTAGCTGGAGAAAAAAGATTGCTCCAGCTAAATGAGCTAGAGGAATTCAGATTCACTGCTTTCGAAAATGCCAAGCTTTATAAAGAAAAATAAAAAAAGTGGCATGACAGAAAGCTGTCATCTAGAATCTTTAAACCAGGACAAAAGGTCCTGTTGTTTAACTCTAGGCTCAGGCTATTCCCCGGAAAACTGAAGTCCCAGTGGAGGGGACCATATGTGATTACAAGTGTATCACCATATGGTTATGTGGAGCTTCAAGATATTGATTCTGATAAAAAGTTCATTGTTAATGGACAGAGAATCAAGCACTATCTTGAAGGCAATGTTGAGCAAGAGTGCTCAAGGCTGAAGCTAGATTAAAAGCTCAGCAAGGTCCAGCTAAAGACAATAAAGAAGCGCTTGCTGGGAGGCAACCCAGCCATGGGGCATCACTTCCTCTAAGCATTTTGCCCTATTCTTGATTTTATTTGTTTATATAAAGTTCACTGATACTAAGGTAAAGAGTCAATTGTATAAGTTCACAGGGTTACAGAAGGATTCTGCACACAAAACAGAGAAAAAGAGCTCACTGGCAAGAAAACGCCAGTAAGGATAGCCATATGGGCGTTAAACGCCAGAAAGAAGCATCTTCTGGGCGTTGAACGCCAGAAGGAAGCTCCTTCTGGGCCTTTAACGCCAGATTTACAGCATCCTGGGTGTTCAGAAAAACGCCCAGTGACAAAGGAGTTCCTGGCGTTCAACGCCAGAAAGAAGCAACTGCTGGGCGTTGAACGCCCAGGAGAGGCAGCATTTGGGCGTTGAATGCCCAAAACATGCAGCGTTTGGGCATTCAAACGCCAGGATGGTGGGGAGGAGGTGAATTCGTTTTTACTTCATATTTTTCATTCTAAATTTAATTTTCATGTTTCAATTCATGATTTCTTGCATAAACATGTTAAGAACCCTGATTTCTAAAATCCCTAATTTCTAAAAACCCTATTTTAAAAATATCAAATGTATCTTAATCCATAAGCACAAATCCTTTTTTCAATCCAATTCAACTCTTTTTCAAAATTTTCAAAACAAATCTATCTCTTTTTATTCAAAAATCTTTTCAACTAATCAATATCTTTCTCAAATCTCCATACTATCTTTTTCAAAAATCCAAATCTATCTTTTTCAAATATCTTTCATATCTCTTCAATTTTAAATTATATCTTTTCTTATCATACTTAAAATTTTCTTAAAAATCATATCTTCTATCTTATCTTCCTCCCTATTTTCGAAAACCCACCCCCTCTCCCTTTAAATATGGGTTCGGCCTCCCTCCCCTCCCATCTACCATTGCACCTAGCTCTCCTTCTCTCCCTCTCCTTTCTTTTCTTTTTGCTTGAGGACAAGCAAACCTCTAAGTTTGGTGTGCTTATCCGTGATCACTAAGATCATGGCTCCTAAAGGAAAATAACCCACTCCAAGAGACAAGAAAGAAAGCGTTCCAAAACCACTTTGGAATCAAGGGAAGTTCTTAACTAAAGAACATTCAGACCATTATTACAAAATAATGGGTCTAAGATCAGTGATCCCGGAAGTTAGATTCGATCTGAAAGAAGACGAATATCCGGAGATCCAGGAGCAAATTTGAATCAGGAACTGGGAGATCCTAGCTAATCCTTAAACGAAAGTGGGAAGGAATATGGTCCAGGAGTTCTATGCTAATATGTGGCATACAGACAGGCAAAGACTATCTGGATCTGCTATCTATGACTATCGGACCTTGGTCAGAGGAAAGATTGTTCATACCCACCCTGACAAGATCAGGGAGATCTTAAAGCTGCCTCAGCTGAAAGATGATCCAGACTCCTTCAATAGGAGAATGATGAGAAAAGACAAGGGCCTGGATAAGATTCTAGAGGATATATGTATCCCTGGAGCCAGGTGGACCACCAGCACGAAGGGTGTCCCAATTCAACTCAAAAGAGAAGATCTCAAACCAATCGCCAGAGGATGGCTGGACTTCATTGGGCATTCTCTGCTGC
>NC_029787.2:53463788-53471444 GCF_000816755.2 Arachis ipaensis
CTAAGCGGCTAAATCAAGCTGTCCCTAACCATGTGCTTGTGGCGTGTAGGTGTCAAGTGAAAACTTGAGACTGAGCGGTTAAAGTCAAGGTCCAAAGCAAAAAGAAGAGTGTGCTTAAGAACCCTGGACACCTCTAATTGGGGACTTTAGCAAAGCTGAGTCACAATCTGAAAAGGTTCACCCAGTTATGTGTCTGTGGCATTTATGTATCCGGTGGTAATACTGGAAAACAAAGTGCTTAGGGCCACGGCCAAGACTCATAAAGTAGCTGTGTTCAAGAATCAACATACTGAACTAGGAGAATAAACATCACTATCTGAATTCTGAGTTCCTATAGATGCCAATCACTCTGAGCTTCAATGGATAAAGTGAGGTGCCAAAACTGTTCAGAAGCAAAAAGCTACTAGTCCCGCTCATCTAATTAGAATCTGAGCTTCACTCCAAAAACTCTAAGATATTGTTGCTTCTTAAAATTATTTGTATTCTATTTTATTTATCTAGTTGCTTGAGGACAAGCAACAGTTTAAGTTTGGTGTTGTGATAAGCGGATATTTTATACGCTTTTTGGGGTTAATTTCATATAGTTTTTAGTGTGTTTTAGTTAGTTTTTAGTTTATTTTCAGTAGTTTTTAGGCAAAATTCATATTTCTGGACTTTACTATGAGTTTGTGTGTTTTTCTGTGATTTCAGGTATTTTTTGGCTGAAATTGAGGGAGCTGAGCAAAAATCTGATTCAGGCTGAAAAAGAACTGCTGATGTTGTTGGATTCTGACCTCCCTGCACTCAAAGTGGATTTTCTGGAGCTACAGAACTCCAAATGGTGCGCTTTTAATTGCATTGAAAAGTAGACATCCAGGGCTTTTTAGCAATATATAATAGTCCATACTTTGCTCAAGGATAGATGACGTAAACTGGCGTTCAATACCAGTTCCATGCTGCTGTCTGGCGTCCAGCGCCAGAAACAAGTTACAAGTTAGAGTTCAACGCCAGAAAAGGATCCAAAGCTGGCGTTGAATGCCCAAAACAGCCCTATGCACGTAATTAGCTTAAGTCTCAGCTCCAGCACACACCAAGTGGGCCCCAGAAGTGGATTTCTGCACCATCCATCTCAGTTTACTCATTTTCTGTAAACCTAGTTTACTAGTCTAGTATTTAAAGAACTTTTAGAGACTTGTTTTGGATCTCATGACATTTTGGATCTGAACTTTGTACCTTTTGACGGCATGAATCTCTAAACTCCATTGTTGGGGGTGAGGAGCTCTGCTGTGTCTCGATGAATTAATGCAAGTATTTTTGTTTTCCATTCAAACATGCGTGTTCCTATCTAAGATATCCATTCGTATTCCGGTACGATTGAGAACCTGCAGATGATTAGCCGTGCGGTGACAGCGCACCTAGACCATTTTCACTGGAAGGATGGATGGTAGCCATTGACAACGGTGATCCCCCAACACACAGCTTGCCATAGGAGGACGTGCATGCGTGAATCAGAAAATAGAGGAAAGTAGAATTTCAGAAGACAAAGCATCTCCAAAACTCCAACATACTCTCCATCAGTGCATACAAGTATAATTTGTGTTCTGCCCTTTTATTCCTTGCAATCAAATTTGATAAGTGAATTATTTTATTGTTTTCCTGACTAAGAGTTACAAGATAACCATAGATTGCTTTAAGCCAACAATCTCCGTGGGATCGACCCTCACTCACGTAAGGTATTACTTGGACGACCCAGTGCACTTGCTGGTTAGTGGTACGAGTTGTAAAAAGTGTGATTTACAATTCGTGCACCACTTTGCCCCGATGTGGTGACCACAGCACCCCTCGTGGACCTCTCTGAGTACATAGTCCGTTTGGTCGGGATGCAGGCACTTCAATAAGGGCTAGCTGAGTCCCTTTTTAAATAGTTGACCTTGTATGATCGCATATTTGGCCGCCTCCCTTCTCAACGCTTTAGCTGCCTTCTCGTCGTCAGGGAGTTTGCCGTTTTCTAGGAAATCAGTGATGGGGTCCATCCAGGAAATCAGTTGAAGGGCAACTCCTGGTTCTTTTATCATGCTTTGAATGAGAGACCGGTTGCCGACTCCCGGTTTCGTGCTTGCTAGCTTGGATAGGAGGTCTGCCCGTGTGTTCCTTTCCCTCGGAATGTGCTGGATCGTGACCTCCTCGAATTGTTTGCTCAACTCTTTGACCTTCTCCAAGTAATTCTGCAACAGCGAGTCTCTGGCTTGGTAGCTTCCATTCACTTGCGAGGTGACGACCTGTGAGTCACTGCACACTCTCAGCCTCGTAGCCCCGACTTCGTAAGCTAGGATTAAGCCGCCTAAGAGGGCCTCATACTCTGCTTGGTCGTTCGATATGGGAAACTCAAACTTGATTGATTGTTCGTATATGACCCCAGCAGGGCTTTCCAAGATGATCCCAGCACCTCCGGATGTTTGGTTGGAGGATCCGTCCACATGGGGCCTCCACCGTATGCCCGTTTCCTCGGTTGGGTCCCCCGTTACTTCTACCAAGAAGTCTGCCATTGCTTGCGCCTTAATCACATGTCGGAGCTCATATCGCAAATCATACTGAGATAGCTCGATGGCCCAAGTCATCATTCTTCCTGCTAAGTCGGGTTTTTGGAGCACCTGGCGGATCCCTTGGTCCGTTCTCACGACCACTTGGTGACCTTGGAAGTATTGTCGTAGTCTGCGGGAAGAGGTTAGGAGTGCCAGTGCCAGCTTCTCTAATTTGCTGTATCTCAGTTCTGCTCCTTGTAGTGCTCTACTCACGAAGTATACCGGCTGTTGAATCTTCCCTTCCTCCCGCACTAAGACCGCCGCCATCGCTTCCTCTGTTATGGCCAAATATAGGTAGAGCGGCTCTCTGACCTTGGGCTTTCCGAGTACAGGTGGTGCTGCAAGAATCTCTTTGAAATGATTGAATACTTCTTCGCACGCTGGGATCCATTCAAATGCTATCCCCTTTCTCATCAGGTTAAAGAATGGCAGGGCCTTCGTAGCCGACGCCCCGAGGAAACGGGATAGTGCGGTAAGCCTTCCTGACAGCCTCTGGACATCCTTGACACAGCCAGGACTCTTCATTTAGAGTATTGCTTGGCACTTTTCTGGGTTGGCCTCGACCCCCCTTTGGGTTATCATGTACCTTAGGAACTTTCCTGCTTCCATGGCAAAGACGCATTTGAGTGGGTTGAGCCTCATGCCGTGTTGTCGGAGGGAGGCAAACACATTTTCTAGGTCGCTTAATAGGTCTTCAGGTCGGGTGGTCTTTGCAAGGATATCATCCACATACACTTCGACTGTTTTGTCTATGAGGTCGCTGAATATCTTGTTCATTAACCTTTAGTACGTGGCCCCGGCGTTCTTCAGGCCAAACGGCATTACCTTGTAGCAGTATATTCCTCCCGGTATTATGAACGCTGTTTTCTCTTCGTCTGGCCAGTGCATCGGAATTTGATTATAGCCAGAATAAGCATCCATAAAGCTCAGATACCGGTATCCCACTGCCGCGTCGACGAGCGCATCAATATTGGGTAGGGGTAGCAGTCCTTGGGGCATGCTTTGTTGAGGTCAGAATAATCCACACACATCCTCCATTTTCCATTGTGCTTTTTCACTAGAACTACATTTGACAGCCAGGTCGAGTAGTCAAGTTCTCGAATAAATCCTACTTCGAGGAGGCTAGCCGTCTACCTGGCCACCTCCTCTGCTCGCTCTTGTGACATTTTCCTTCTTCTTTGAGCCACCAGTCTGGCCTCCACCTTAACAGCCAAGCGATGTGACATGAGATGGGGTCTATCCCTGGCATGTCGGCTGGCGTCCATGCAAACAGGTCACTGTTAGCCCTGATCATTTCCATTAGAGGTTCCTTCAGGTTGTGTGGGAGGTTTCTGTTCACAAAGGTGAACTTCTCCTCTATGTCACCGACTCTAAACCTCTCTAAGTTCCCTTCCGGCTCTGGTCTTGGCTTATCGCTGACTCTAGCGTCCAAGTCGGCGAGGAACACCCCGGAAGCCTCTTTAGATTTCTTCCTCAAGGAGAGGCTGGCGTTGTCGCAAGCGACTGCCATTTTCAAGTCTTCCTTTATGGATCCCACAGATCCATCATCAGCGATGAACTTCATTACCAACATCTTTGTGCTGATCACTACCCTGAGGTCGTTGATAGTCTTTCTCTCTAGGATGATGTTGTAGGCCGTGGAGTCTCGTAGAACCACGAACTCGGCCATTAGCGACCTCCGTCCCTGTCCTAGTCCTACGGATATTGGTAGGGAGATTATCCCGTCTGGCTTAATGAAGTGGTCGCCCAATCCTACGACACCGTGTTGGTGAGTCTTTAGATCGGCGTCCCATATGCCCAAGGCGTCGAACACGTTGCGGAACATGATATTTGAGTCAGCCTTGGTGTCCACGAGGATCCTCTTGATGAGGCCGGTTCCTACTCTGGCCGTAATGACCATAGGAGGGTTTTCCGTGACCTCATCGAACCATTGGTTGTTGTAACAATCCAACTTCCAGTACGTCATGATCGTACAAAAAATAAGGAGTTACTAACCTATTTCCTTTATTAACTATTTAATATTGAGCGTTTAGTTCGATATCGCGTTTCTATTTTATAGAAAATTCCAGAAAATTTTGTTTTTGATTATCAAAATCATATATCAAACATTTCAAAGTAATAATAATCGCATAATTATTAATAATAATATCTGTCATACAAAAGATTTCAAATAAAACTTAGATACAAATCCTATCCCTCTGTATAAAATAAAAATGTAAAGCAATAAGGGCGAGGGAACTCTATGAATGTAACTTAACTCATAAGTAAATTCTATAATCGCCCGCAGCTTCAAACTGTGTCTTCGAACCTGTGTCACTGAAAGGGTGGAAGATTTTGGGGTGAGAACAAACCACACGTTCTCAGTAGGGAATGGGAATGCCGTAAAAGTAATGATTAACATGCAAATAATTAACTTTGCTTAATAAACTATCTTTGTCAAATCCTTTGAAATACTTTTCAATCTTACTTTAGATAAATAATTACTTTCTTTAAATTTCTAAAGCCAGAACAGATCTCTATCATAAAACTTGCCACATTAAATATCTTTCAGCCACATAATTGATTCCCAGTCATAACAAGCAGGTATTAATCATCTCTATACATTCACAGACTACTAGCGTAAGTAAGAAACTCAATTCAACACACAAACAAATCACAATAAAACAAACAACACAATCATAGAGAAGTAATACAAGCAAACACAACCAAATGTAAATGCACAACCAATATGATGCATATCTGTCCTAAGCAGGCCATGAGCTCACGTGTCGGTTTACACCCTGCAGCCCGACATTACCTAGGAACAAGTCCCAGATATGGCTTCCCTTTGTGTCCTTAGTGCATATGTGTCGGTGGTAAGAATACGACTCCTTCATGACTACCGGCAGCCGGCGCAAAGTCTGACCCCATAATATACGCACAAGGGGAAACAATGATCCTCAGTTCGTGGGCGTCCCCGAGATCAATTCACAAACAAAACAATGATCCTCAGTTCGTGGGTTTCCCCGAGATCAACATACAACAACAAACATGATCCTCAGTTCGTGGGTTATACCCGACATCAATACATAACAATACAATGATCATCAGTTCGTGAGTTATACCCGAGATCAACATATAACAGTTAGTGGGTTATTCCCGTAATCAATGATTATCAATTCGTGGATTTTCCCACATTTAAAACAAATAACAATTTATAGGTTTTCCCCGAGATCAATGATCATTCAGTTCGTGGGTACTTCCCGAATTTAACCAATTATTAATTCATGGGTTTTCCCCGTAGTTAAACAACTAACAGTTCGTGGGGTTTTCCCGCCTTTTATCACTCTTCATTTTTTCTTTCTAAATCTCAACAATCCATATATCAGTTCCCATTCTCTTTTCCCCTTTAAATTCTTAACAATTTTTCTTAAACCTTTCTTAATTTCTTAGGCATTTGTCTATAAAAATCTTAATCATCAAATCATTTCATAATTTCTACTTTAGCAATCTTAACTCGAACCAACTTTAAAACTGTTTTCCAGTTTAATTCTCTATCAAAAGACTCAAGAAATTCATCTTTCTCTTTACTATTCCAACTCAAATATTATAATATAAATTCACAAATCTCTAAAAGGTAATCCTTTACTTTAAGCCCAAATCATAACTTTTTCCTATATTGAATCAAACTCAAAACATAATTTCTTTCTTAAATAACTCAAATTCGAAACATAGACCTTTCCTTGGTAAATCGAACTCAAAATATTATAATTTTTTTAACTAAATAAAACTCAAGTAATATAGTTTTCCAAATTCAAAGCTTCTAAAATAACTTTTCAAATGAAACCTCAGATTTTTATAAAATTTCGGCAGCACCTCCCCTAAAACTCGGACTTAACCACCCTTACGGCCCTCTTTCTTTAACATCTCATCAAACCTTTCTCAACAATTATCACAGCAGATTCTCAATTAATTAGAAAATCTACAATTCACAACTATCACATAATTCAACAATCCAATTTTCATCTCATCAATTCATAACTAAACTCATAAGTCATAGAATCCTTTCAAATTAAAAATTAAACTCTCTCCATCCGTTTATCAGTAACTATCATAACATATTCTCAATAATTATCTCATCATAATTCAGTTTAAGAACTAACATCCAACATCCTTTTAAAATCAGAATTTCACCCAGTCATCATTTATTTTAAAAGTAAACCAGTCTAACTTTAAAAACTCATAACTAATTTTCCAAAACCATTCTTCAATCAGTCACCAACCAAATCCACTACCGTTACAATATATCAAATAACATCATTCAATTCAATATAAATCCGTCAAAGATCATAATTTCAGTCAATTTGCAACCATCAAGCAAACCAGCCTATGGCAAGCAGCTCAACATAATCAAATAACAGGATTCTTAGTAATTCCAAACAATCAGAAAATCGGTAACAGTTACAGCTTCAAATCAAAATCAATATAATCAATTAATCACCTACAACCATGAAACCGGCCACAATCACAGCCAAGTCAGAATCAATAAATCATGACACAGAAAATTAGTCTAACCATTACAAAATTATTTATATACTCTTAAAATTTACTATATTATTTCAGAAAATCAGGTTCTCAAGACAGTGTAATCCTTTAAGTTCCAATCCTTCAATAACCACCATAATGAATTTCAGCCAGTCACAAGTCAAATTCACAACCATTCATATATATCAGATAACTAAAATCAACAGTAAGCACTTATCCTCAATAATTAGAATATAACCACATCTCAACCAATTTAGCATAATCACCTAAAATCAGAATTTTCAACAATTACATCAAAATCAGAAAACCAATATCAATCATAGCCTCAACCAGAATTAATCTTATCAATTAATCTATCACTCACAACAAGAACACCCAATGATATTCACAGCCACACTCTAAAATCAATAAATTAGTTGAAATACTAGAAAATCATCTCAATACCAAACTTAATCCAAATTTCACAATCTCAAAACAATCAAGCTTATTTCTATCAATTAATGATAATTATGAATTATTTGCAATTACTCACTAAACCTCATTGGCATTCATAAGTTAAAACTGTTAATTT
>NC_029787.2:53472302-53594065 GCF_000816755.2 Arachis ipaensis
CCCTTGGGCATTCCCACCAATTCAGGCTCAAAATCCCCTCCACGACGGCTTTAAAATATTTTTAGACTCCATCTTTCTTAACAAATCAACAATCCTTTCTCAACAATTATCAAATAAAAGATTCTCAACCAATCAGAAAATCCACAATTCGCAACTATCACATAATCCAACAATCCAATTTTCATCTCATCAATTCATAACTAAACTCATAAGTCATAGAATCCTTTCAAATTAAACTCAATCAATTCTCCATCCGTTTATCAGTAACTATCATAACATATTCTCAATAATTATCTCATCATAATTCAGTTTAAGAACTAACATCCTTTCATAAATTAAAATCAGAATTTCACCCAGTCATCATTTTTTTAAAAAGTAAACCAGTCTAACTTTAAACCTCATAACTAATTTCCCAAAACCAATCTTCAATCAGTCACCAACCAAATCCACTACCGTTACAATATATCAAATAACCAGCACATCATTCAATTCAATATAAGTCCATCAAAAATCAGAATTTCAGTCAATTTGAAACCATCAAGCAAACCAGCCTATGGCAACCAGCTCAACATAATCAAATAACAGGATTCTCAGTAATTCCAAACAATCAGAAAATCGGTAACAGTTATAGCCTCAAATCAAAATTAATATCACCAGTTAATCATTCACCGCAACAAAACCAATCACAATTCAAACTCAATTCATCAATCATCAACATGTCAGTTTTTTTTAATACTTAACTCAACATATCTTAATTTAGTAAATAACACCAGTTTAATCACCGTTCACAACCACATTTAATTCGAATCATAACTCAGAAAAATCACAATAACTAACCATTCTCAAACACATTTCAAGTCATTCTTGTCAATTAAGAAATTTTTAACTATTATTAACCATTTGCACTTATCCAAATAACTTTGTAGGCATTCTAAATTAAAAACGTTTAACTTTAAAAATAAAATCCCCTACCTCAATTAGCCAAAATTCAATATCCAAACGCAACAAAGCCTTCTTTTATTTTTAATTCGCAGTGGCAACAACCTTGAACCGAACTAACAGTAGTGGCTTTTCTGATCACTTTCCAGCAGCAGCAGGAGCATTAGCCGGAATAACATCAGTCTCACTTTCCTAAGGCAGCGACAATGGTTGCAACAGGAGAAAGGATTTCTATCGAATAAGAAGCAAGAGCAAACACAACTCTGGAAAATTCAGGACAAGGAATGTACTAAAAATCAAATCGTTAACAAGGATGGCAGTGACAAAGGAAGTATGTAAATGGAACAGAATCAAATAAAATAATAGACCAGAGCCAGAAAAGCAACTCTGGTGGTCTTCTCCAGCAACAAGGACGACAGTTTGGCTTACCATCTTCAGCAGCGGCGTGGATTGGCGGCGATGGACCTTCAGTGGCAACGAGACAGTAACATTTGTGGTAGCTCTGTCATGATTGGCGCGAAATAGAGGCTCTACTCCTCAATGGCGTCTTCTCCATCAATGGCGACTTGGACCACAGAAACCTAGGCAGCGGCGACGGCAACCATCTCGGCGGCATTCACGGCTCCTTCTCCCTCATCTCTGTCTTCCTCGATGATGGGGCAAACTCCAAGGTTGCGGCAGGAAGATCGACGACGTTTGGTCTCTACCGCGGCGGCGGCGAGACGCCGGTGATGGCGAGCTAGACAGCGGCTGGATGCGACGATGGAGTCTCCTTCAACGGCAAGAACGGGCTTTCTCTCTCTCCAGCGACAGCGGTTCCGACCACACCAGCGGCGGTGACGCATGGGTTGACGACGACGGCTCCATGGAACGGTGGTGATGGCACACGCAAAATGCGGCGGTGGCGGCGAACTGGACGGCGTAGAGTGCGGTAGTCCGGTGGTCACGTCACAGCGGCAGCGGAGCAGCATCTCTTCCCTCTCTCTTTTCTCTGCTCTCCGTGCTCTCCCTCTCTCCGTTTCTTTCTCAGTTGTGTGTGTGATTTTTACGTTTAGGAAAGGAAAGGGGGTGGGGGTGTGGCTGAGTGTGGTGAGGGTTAGAGTTTCTCAATTTAGGAATTTAGGATTTCTAAGTTTGATTTAGGAACTAGGGTTAGAAATTAGGATTTTATAAAAGAATAATGGATAGCTATGAATAGATATTTTGATGAAATTGAAGGATAAAGTAATTTTAAAATCAAATATACTCTATTAAAAATATTTAAGAACATTATTTATCATCATATTGCTAAGTTCAATTAATTATTTCTAATTTAAATTATAAGATAAATATATTAATCACATTTTTATAAAATATAGTTTAAACTCTATTAATCATTCAAATTAAATGATATAACTTTTTTATTATTTTTCTATTATCAAAACTTAATTCCAAATTATATAAAATAATCAATTGTAATAAGATTACACAAAAATATTAATTAACTTAAACTCAAAGGAGTTATAAAATCAATTTAATTATTCTTAATAAATTATTCATAGTAAAAGTTACTTAAATTAAATTATACAACTCTTTCTTATTTCTCAATTACTGAAATGATGTGAAAATACTCAATTATAATAAAGATTATAATAAAATTCTAATTAATTTAAACTTCAATTATGATGAAACTCCATTTAATTACCTTTAGCAAAATAATTTTTTTAAAATAAAATTATCAACAAATAAAATAAATCACAAATAACTAATTATTTGATTTTAAAAAACTAGGGTTGTTACAGTCTTCCGGACCGAATGAGATGGGTGGGGCCCTCTTGGAGCTTCGCACGGAGGATGAGGAAACCGCCAGGACTTTGGCGTCTTTCTTGTGTGCCGAACTTGACCTTGAAGCCGCGTCCCTCGCTGTAACCACGTTCACTATGGTAAGGCCGTGTTCGCTGTCCTCCGGCTCATAACGTCGCTTCACTACGCGGGTCTCGTCTTCTCGGCTCTTTGATAGGATGGGAGAATTTGGCCAGTTTCCCGTCCCAGATCGCTTGTTCCAACGCGTCCTTCAGGTCGAAGCAGTCTTGTGTCTTATGTCCATAGCCCTTATGATAATCACAATAGAGGCTCTTGTTCCCCCCGGTTTGGTCCTTTAGAGGTCGGAGCTTTGCCAAAATTCCCTTTTCGGCTATCTACTGATAAACTTCTATGATGGGGACGGTGAGGGGGTGTAATTGGTGAACTTTCCAACTCGAGGGAACGGCCTGGATGTCTTGTTCGGGACGCTGTCTCTGGCGTGCTTCTTCTGCCTTTCTCTGCCGCTGTGCTGCTGAGGTTGATTATAGGAGGGCTGCCGCATGATGGCAGCCACAACCTGACTGACCTCTTCATCGTTGATATATTCCCTGGCTACGCTTTGGATCTCCTGCATTGTCCACACCGGTTTCGTGGTGAGATGCTTCCTGAAGTCCTTGTTTAGAAGTCCGTTCGTCAAACACAGACTAGCTACTGAATCGGTTAGCCCATCGATCTCCAAGCATTCGCCATTGAACCGGTCTAGATACTTTCTGGTCGGCTCGCCGGACCTCTGAGTCACCCCGAGCAGATTGATCGGGTGCTTTGCCTTTGTGATTCTGGTTGTAAACTGGGCTTGAAAAGCGCAGCTAATGTCCGAAAACCTGGCCACCGAGCCCTGCGGGAGGCTATTAAACCACCGTATTGCAGGTCCCACCAGAGTAACTGGAAAAGCGCTGCACCTTACCTCGTCTCCCACTCCCTCCAGGTTCATCCTAGCCTCGAAAGCCATAAGGTGCTCCTGCGGGTCTTGGGTTTCGTCGTACCTCATGTCTGTTGTCTTGTCAAAGTGCTTTGGCAGCCAGACCTCGAGGATGGAATGATGTAATGGGGTTGCGCCAATTATCACTGATCTCCGCGTTCTCCTTGTCCTTCCCTCGCCGTCTTCCCGTGGACCGCCTTCCCGGTCTTACTCTGTGGTGTATCTCCTTTCGCGCCTGGTGTAAATGATGAGGTCGTGGCGTCTTCTTGGGCGTCCTTCCTCTGTGGCACTCTCGAGCTCAGATCGTGGGCTAGGTGTTCGCTGGGAGTGGCTTCTCGGAGGAGAACGGGAGTATCTTGATTCGAGAGTTTGTTGAGGATGTTCCTGATCTGCCAGCTGGCACTCCAGGTTCTGCATCTTGTGATGCAGTTCCTGCATTATTCTAGCACTGTTGTTACCTGTTCCCCCAAAGGGGCGCCTTTCTTGAGATTGTGAAGATGGCTCGGTTCGTCGTGGAGGGGACCTCGTTCACTCCCGGGAGGAAGCTACCGAGGCTTCCCCTCTCTGCTCAGCCCCGTGGCCTGGTTCTATGGAACCCAGTATGATGTCCATTCGGGCGATTCCCCACAGACGACACCAATATACGGTTTCTCGGGTACTAGGCGGGTCGGAGTGAAGCTTCAGTTAGTGATGGGGTATCGCCTAGTCCTGGGTCGCTGGGTTGGAGGTGGAGTAGCCGACATTTCGAGCTCTTCGTGTGGAGAAGGGGGGTGTCACCTGCAAAGACACTCCGACGCTCTAGTCAGTTGAGTGTGAAGGTAAAAAAGGGATAAAGTGGTGTGTGTCGTACCTTGGGGGAGGGGTAGGACCCTCCCCATATATACCATGTCAGAAGTGGGTCCCGCAAGGGCAGACCCACCTTCCTCGAAGCTTTCTCATACAGATGTAGTGGAGAGCTGTTAGGGACGCGTGTCTGGGTCGGTGGTTGAGCTGCTCGCACTCGACCGTTCGGGTCGGGTGGTCTGTGGTTCGGGTCGGCCCACAAGCTGTTTGGGACAGGCCGTAACAATATATATATTTTACTGCTATTCTATTACATTTCAAAAGGGTTTGGAGTATCTTGAAAGTAATGAGCTGCACTAGATTGGACTTCTTTGTCTTCTCCAAGAGGTATGGTCTGGATTGCTTGTAATGAGTTCTGGATATCTTCTTCTGATGTTGCTACTACTAGGACTGTCATAATTTGTCGCTTCTGAGCTAAAAATTTGGTCTCTTTTTTATATGATATTTGTTCACTAGTAGTGCTTGAGGCTGTTAATACTGGACGTATAAATCCCGAGTAATTAGTAAATAATTAACCAATAAATTAATTAGAAAATTAATTTTTATAGTTTCATGAAGTAGAAATAATTAAAATATGAATTTTAACACTAATTTTAAAAGCTTTGCCCCAAAATTAGGCCAACAGATTAAACCGAGCGAACCGGGCCAAGAGGGCCCAAGCCCATTCACATAACCCATATATATAGCATGCAAACAGCTTCCTCCTCCCCCAAAAATTCATGAAACACGCTGAACTTATGAAAGAGGTGGGAAGCAAACCTAAACCCTTGTCCAATTTTAAATTCACGTAACTTTCAATTCGGAGCTCCGATTGACGAGCCATCAGTGGCCATGCGTTCATCTCGAAATTCTCTACAAAACTTGCATATCAATTTGGTAAGTGAATCACATTTTTTCACCCAATTCTCTCCTTTTCAGTTCGTGATTTTCAGTTTTGGTAATTGAGAGATTTTGTGATTTTGATGGTTTAGGGATATTCTAGCGGTGGATAATCACCAGATTTTGACCATTTGCCTCATGGAAATGGTAAAGAAACCCTAACCCTTGTGAATAGGTGATTTACTGAGCTCAGTATTGACTATTGTGATATTGTATGAATTAGATCGTGTATCTTGTTGAATTCGAGTTAAATTAGTAGATATTGGAAGCTTAGAATTGAATCCTGGGAGCTGGAAATTCAATTGGTGAGGAGTTATACCTTTGGAGCTTGAGGAACGGTGGATAATTAAGGTGTTCTGAGGATTAGGGAGGAATCGGCCAATGTATGGTTTCGGTTTCTCGTAAATAAAATATAATATCTTATGAAAATTTAGGCTAGTTTACCGTAGGTTAAGTTGAACCAGGATGACTTGTTAAAATTTAGTGAATTGGTAAAAATGTGGAGTTGAATATGTGAATGTGTTGCTGAATTATTGAGTAATAATGAGGTTTGAGTTTGATTGTAAATGATGATGATGTTATATTGATGATTTATGAGTATTGTTGCTTTGTGTAACACCTTAACTTTCAGTACCTCATGACCGTACTAAAAAATCAGGCGTTACTTAACTCTAAACCGTTTTATTTTATACCATCTTTATTTAATATCGAGCTTTTATGAATACGAGCTGGAATTTTAATCACGAAAACGGAAAGTCGTTACTCTTAACACTTAGCCAAAATGATATATATATATATATATACACACCAAATACAGAAGATATGAGTATATATATATATATACATACATAAAATCTTGGTGTTCAGTCGCTGCTTCGCACTAAGGATTCCAGAACCTATTGATGAAAGGAAGCCTGTAGGGGGTGAGAACGTCGTCCTCGCATGATCTCAGTAGGAAAAATGAATGCCGTAAAAATACAGAATAAAATACAAATAGTTAACTTATCCTAAAAAGAACAATTTTTTTATTAAACCCTTAAAGTCTTTTCCTTGCCTTACTTAAAGCCATTTAAAACCCCTTTCTTTAAATCACATTACTTAAATAAAGACTCAGCGACGTTAATAGTTCATCAGCCACAAATAGCATTTCTCAATATATTATTGAGTTTGCAACATCAACAGAATATCCAATTAAGCTCACAAGCAAGTCATCAAGGTAAACAACACAATCACAGAAAATTTAAATAAATAACCACAATCAAATGCAAGTGCACAAACAATTCATGATGCATGCCTGTTCCTAACGCAGGCCATGAGCTCATGCATCGGTTGTCTACCCGCAACCCGGCGTTACTCGGGGTGAATTATAAAATCCATAAAATTAGTAAATAATTAGTTAATAAATTAATTATTAATCAAATAAATTAGAAAATAGAATTTTATGGTTTAGTGAGGTAGAACTAATTAAAATAAGAATTTTGACATTAATTTTAAAGAATTTGGCCTAAAATTGGGCTGAACCAGGCAAACCGGGCCCCTATTGGGACCCAAGGCCCAATCCAACCCCTTATATAAGAACAGCATCAGCTCTTCTTCTTTCCAAAGCAAGGAAGAAATGCTGGAGCTTGCATGGGAGAAGCCAAAAGCACCCAAACCCTCAGTCAAATTTCTAATCTATATAACTTTTGATCCAAAGCTCCGATTGATGAGCCGTCAGTGGCCACGCATTCGTCTCAGAATCCTCTACAAAACCCACCCAAAAATTTGGTAAGAAATCAGCTATTTTTCTTCCAATATCTCTCTCCTTAAATTCGAAAAATATTAGGTTCTTGGGCTTTGAGATTTTGTGATTTAATGATGTTAGGTGTGGTCAAGTAGTGCAGAATCACTGGGCTTTGTCCCAATTTCCCGTTGGTAAGGTGAGGGATCTTTAACCCTTGTGAAGTTGTGTATATAGCAAACCCTATATTGATTTAGTGGTGTTAATATGATATTAGATTGAATTATATGTATTGGTGGCAAATTTATGGAGTTGGAAGCTTGAGCTTTGGATTTGGTAGCTGAATTTTATGTTTGCAGAGGTTTGGAGCTTTGAGTATTTGCGGAACGGCGATAATTGGTGGCATTCCGAGCTTAGGGAGAAATTGGCTAAGCTATGGTTTTAGTTTCTCGTATTTAATATATAATGTTTCACGAAGATTTAGGCTAAATGACCTATGGTAAGTTGAATCATGACTTTGGAACATGTTTAGTAATTTTAGTAGACATTAAATCGATATTTGATGATGTTTGATGAGATTAATGATTTATGATGCGAATGTAGGTTTTGTTGATGAAAAATCATTAAAGAATGATGCCTTGGTTGATGATAAATGGCAATGATGACTAAGGATATATGATTGTTGAATAATTGATAATTGTATTGGTATAATTGAGAATCTTGGATTGAAATAATTTGTCTTGAGGTGAGGTTGGTTATGGTAGAAGGTGGAGGTTGCAATGCTGATTTGGTGTGCTGTGGTGTTTTTTATGTGTATAGAAAGTTGATATTGAGTTTGGTTTTTGGTGGAAATAGAGGTTCGTGAACTTTTGTGAAAATCTAATTTTTAGCCGAACTTCGGCGAGGCATAACTTAGCTTCCGAACTTCCAAATTATATCAAATTGTTTCATATGAAAATTGGGTTTGTGAAGTTTACGCCGTTCAAAGAACGGATGAAAAATGTTTTTAAACAAAAAAGTTATGCGCGTTGGAAGTTTAGAGCTCAAAATTGAAATTCTATAGACTTAGCCAAATTTTGATAAAACATGGTTGCATGCGTACGCATACCCTTCATACACGAAGGATCGTTTTTGTTTGGCAGGTATGTGTACACATACCTTGACATGCGTACGAAAGGATACAAAACATAATATATACAACCTTGCAATAAAGCTCCAAGATACAAGATAGTAATAAATTGATCAATAAAGTAAATAGATATATATATACTATACAAAAGGAGACTAGCCACTGCCAGTGGAGTTTAGGCCGACTAGCTCAAACAGACTATGATAGAGCTTTGAAGTTTAAAATAGCTTATACAACCTATCTCTCAAAGTTTTTAGAGATAAAGCCTCTAAGGCAACAAGGATAAATATACAAAGAGAAGTGAGAGTAACTACAACAAAGTAAAATAGAAATAAACCAAGGAGGAACCGTACTCCGCTCTGTCACTATATCCGCAATCTCACTGAGGTTGATTTGCAACCTGCGTCTGAAAAATAACAACAAAGTACGGAATGAGAACTGGAGGTTCTCAGTATGGTAACAGTGCCCAATATGTAAGATGTAAGGCTTCAGGATGTCGAAGGCAATCCTAGAACTTCACATCGAATACGAATATCCAAGATTAGAATAAAAGAAATAAATAAAGAACTTAAACCATAAACCGTGTTATCTAAACTTAGGGAAATTCTAACTAATACTAATCACCGCTGTCTCATAGCCTTCACCAACCTACCCTCTGTGCAATCCCATCGCCACCGCCTACCTAACCTCCTCAGCACCAGACAAACACAGATAATGCAATCAAGTAAAACACAGGTAGTATTCATATATCACAATTAATTCAAGAAGCAAGTAGGCATATTATACAATTAGAAAAACTCAAGTAATCAAAGCAAACAAATACATAAGAGATGCATATGATGAATGCCTGTCCTATTGGCTCGTGATATCACTTGTCGATCCGTAAATGCCAACTCGACACATCCTCCCGGATGTAGCCTTTTCTGCCACGCCAGAGATATAGTGTCCTGTACACTCATGCAGCAGCGAATCTGCTATGCCAGATATATAGTGCCCTGCACACTCATGCAGTAGGAGTCTACTACGCCAGGGATACATGCCCCGCACACTTCATGCAATAGAGAAGGAAATAACACCAACTACTCATGCAGTAGAGAAATCTGCTACGCCAGGGATATAGGCCCTGCACACTCTTAACAATAACTAACCATGCAGCAGAAAAATCTACCACGCCAGAGATATAGGCTCCGCACACTCTCAACAACAATTAGTCATGTAGCAGAAAAACTTGCCACGCCAGAGATATAGGCTCCGCACACTCCCATGTAAACCAATAATTCCATCATTCCTTTCCAAGTTCTCAGTTCATCATAACCATTCCATCACTGATTTTCCACTTTTTAAATTCATCATAAGCATTCTCTTTTCTCAAATAATCTCTTCAACCATAAACTTCACAACCCAACATTCACCAATTTGAGCTAAAAAATTACACAAACATTCCAAACCTATGTCACCGGCTCTAAACTCATAACTGACAATACCACTATTTATTCCTTTATTATTTTCTCCCTTAATTCAAGACCTTAAAACTGGCAAAAAGGTTTTAAACAAGTGTTACGGAAGTTTGCAAGCTTGCCTGGAAGGTAAAACAGTTAAAAATAAGATTTTCATTGAAAAACAGGACAGTGTGCGTGCGCACGCCCAGAAAATTTTTCCAGATGTGTGCGTACGCATAGAGGTGTCTGTACGCACAAGGGGCAAAATCTCAACTCTGTTCATCCGCATAAGACGTGCGAACGCCTTCAACAGAGTGCACCTTCCAACGTGTGCGTGCGCACTGGACTGTGCGTGCGCACAACTTGCAAAATTCGTAAGGTGTGCGTGTGCACCAGTGTGTGTCTGCGCACACAAACCAGAAATCACAATTCTACAACTTCACAGAATTTCAAATTTCTGGCACCAACTTCCGACGATCATATCTTTCTCTACAAAATTCTAATATCTAAAAAATCTATATCATTTTAAAGCTCTTTAAATTATCTTTAGTTTGGTATAAGAATCATTCGGTTTTAAAAACTGTAGCTCAAGATATGATCCGCCAAAGTTGGCCTAAAACCCGTTTTTACCAAAAATCTCTAAACCTCAAATTTACCACACTTTCAATCCAAAATTACTTATTCCACTTTCAAAAGAGTCTTAATGTACTTAAACCATATACATATACTCTCAAATCATTCCTCAACCTATCAATATACAATGTCACCCATTTCCATCCAAAATCCCCACTTTCAAGCCTCCAACTCTCAATTATTACAACTCAAAGCATCATTTTATTATTCTCAATATTTGTCAACATCAATACACTTCATAAATCATTATCAATACCCAAATTCATCATTTTCAATCCCACATCATAAATTAACTTCAACATTTATCAAAATCATCAATATCCTTCATTCCAAACCATCACAAACATTTTACATTTACTTATTTCCATGAATTCTCATAATTCTCATGGATCATCAATATAACTAATCACCACCCATACTCATCAACACCAATAATTCTTAACAACCATCATTAAGCACAATAATCAATAACAATCAACAATTAACATCAATCCTACTTTAACATATACAATTCCTTCAATCTCCATCAACATGCATACACCCCAATATTAATTCAAATAACCATACATCCAATTCAAACCTATCCTATGGTCCACTAGTCTAAGAGTCCAGAAACATTACATATTACATAAAGAAAACCGAAACCATATCTTGGCCGATTCTCAATATGCGCAAACACCAAAAGTTTGGCTCCAACAAACTTCCATCAAGCTCCAAACCACCAAAGCCAAACCAAAAGCCACAACCAACTCTAAAATCAAGCTTCATACATACAACATAACCATGCATTAACAACTAAAGCTCACACTACTCTAAACCACAAGGATATAGAGGTTTTTTACCTTATCCAACGGTGATTGGGGCAAAGCCCGATAATTACCTGCTACTAGAGATCACCTAAACAAGCAAAATCACAAAATCTACTCAAAACCAAACCCAAAAATGCAGAAATTATAGGGCTGGAAACTGGAGCACGAGTTGAGAAATCTTACCAAAAATTCCTAGCTAGAATTGAAGAGCTCGACAAAAGCTTTGCGTGGCCGCAAACGGCTCGTCAATCAGAGCTCCGTAGCTCAAGTTATGGCTCCCGGAAGATGGAGGTAAATAGTGAAACCCCCTCTCCTCTCTTCTCTCTTCTCATCAGCGCCTCCCCTCTCTTAATTAGGGTAAAATGAGCTGAAAGCTCATTAAAGGATGCATATATATGTTGGGCTTGGGTCCAACTTAGGTCCGGTCTAACCCGTTAGCGTTTTAGGTCCGTTTTGCTCACTTTGGGCCAAAACCTTTAAGATTAGCGCCCGGTTTTCGATTCTAAATTACTTTTGTCCTTTCAAAACTATAAATCAATTTTTTAAAATCTTATTTTTCTCAAAATACGGTACCGGACAGTCTAGAGCTGGTACTGCCAGTTTAAGCACCAGTACACATTTTTTTACAAAATTTTTTTGAAAAAGATAGATTTTCCAACTTAGAAAAATTCATTGAAATCAAATTTTACCTTTAGATTTTTAAATTAAAACTTCTAAATTTTGAATCTACTCCAAACACCTAAAATTATTATTTTTTACTAAAGCGATTAAACCGGTTCTTACAACATGCGTACGCATAGCCATGTTTTTTTAGCAAATGAACCTTTTGTGTTTTAAACCCAATTTTGAACCTCTAAACCTCTGTTTTTGCTCTTTTATCCCTAGATATTAGTAGTAAGCCTAGTAATAGGATGAGGCTGGGGAAAAAGGTGGTAACTTGGAGATGAAAAAAGATTTTTAAAGGTACTAGGTGGTTGAGGAAGATAATACTTGATTTGATGAAGATGATGAAAGTAATATATGAGGCAAGTAAGAGAGTAATGTGGAATTGAGAATGATGTGTGAGAAAATTGATGATGTTAAATAATTGAGAATGATGAGATGAGCTATAAATCATTGTTAAGATTGAAAATGATATTTATGAGATGTAATTAATTATTTTTGAGATATTTGTTGACCCCTTGTACGTAAGATGTGACTAGGCACTCTAACTCCCCGGGTTCCCCCATGGGCATGTATATATATATATATATATATATATATATTTGTGAGCTTGGGGTGTTGTCTCTCCTATGTCAGCTTAGGATTCTTCCCATGGAATATTATTGAGTTTGGGGTGTTGTCTCCCCCATGTCAGCCTAGGATTCTTCCTATGGAATATTATTGAGCTTGGGGTGTTGTCTCCCCATGTCATTTTGGGTTCCATCCCATGGTTAATTTTTGAGCTTGGGAATGCATGTACAGAGGGACTGTCCACGGTTAGCTACCAGGACATGTCGGGCTTGCTATGTAGCCGACAGTTGATATCAACAGCCATAGGACAGACATACATCATGTGCATTTGTTTGATTGCCTTGGTTTGTATTCTTGGGTTTGCCTAATTGATATTCATGTTTAACTGCTATGTGTTTTGTTTGCTATATCTGTAAACTACCTATGTTTGCTTTGTTTGTTTTGTTTGTCTGTGTAATTTTGATGGTGTTTGGGAGGATTATGGAGAAAGGGGGAATAGTCGAGAGTTTTAGTTAGAGTTTAGTTAGAATTAAGGACCTTAGGGGACCACCCTGGTTATGGCTTTCATCTTTAAATATTTTAAGTTTTATAATCAAGAGTGTCAGAGTTCTAGGACTACCTCTGGCTTTCTCGGGACGGACCTTATTTATTACATATGTGGGCACCTTAACCATACTAAGAACCCCCATTTCTCATCCCATACGATATTGTTATTTTTCAGATGCAGGTCGAGATGCGCCTCGCTAGGCATCTGAAGTTTTATTGCAGCGAAGATGGGAGTTTGGGCTTTTATATTTTGTTAAGTATATATATAAATGCTTAGGCTTCTCCTTTTATCACTACCAGAAAAACACCCATTCAGGTACACTTGAAAAGTGTAGCCAAAAGTAAAAAAAATGATGCCTTAGGCTAAGGCTACGCTTTTCGGGCTACGGAGATGCTTTAGTGGGGGATGCCTATTCGGCCGTTGCCTATTCTCAAAGGCTACGGTTTTCTGCACCAAGGGCTACGGTGTTGGCGTTTGGGAATCAGGTGCGCTTTTCAAGTGATGTTGTCTAGGACCAAAAGCTATGCTTTTCAGCTTCCATTTTTGCCAGAATAGGCTACGCTTTTCAACGTTACTACATCACCTTTAAAGCGTAGCTACATTGTATACCATAGCTACTCTATATAAATGTAGCCTTAGGTTCCTCATTATTTTTTTTAAATTCTCTCTCTCTATATATATATATATATATATATAATATTCTAATAATTTTTTGTACAACATAATATGTAATAATATGATTACATATATAATTTTGCACTTTTAATTAAATGAATTAAATATTATAAAATAAAAATAAATACATAATAATATTAAATAATTTTTTTAAATAATAAAAATGATCTTTCAACAAAATATATTTATAATAAACTAAAAGTATTGGGATGATCATAATTTTAAATATCCATACATCTCACACTAAATTAAACATACTCATGAAAATATACTTAGGACCACTTAGAGTTTCCTTCTAATAAACTACAAAAAACTAAAATATTATATCCTATATAAGTATCTTCTAATAAAAGTCATTAATCAATCATACATCTTCTAATTTTCAACGCTACTCCATATTTGTCAATAAACCATCATAATAAACATCTTAATCTTCATTAACATCTCCAAAATTATCATGCATAATTATATAGAAAAATAATTAGAATATATTTATTTCTTATACAGGAGGCAATCCTTAGGACAAGCATTGATTTTTTTATATTCGAGACCTAAATCTCTTATCATAGCCTTCATCTTATTGAAGATGAAGGTATGTTAATGTCTGGCATTGCCTCCTTCAATAGCTCAAGAAGGGAAATGAATGAGGCATTGCTCCACCCGTGCAAACAATCAAAAGTGAGAAAGAACTTTCAAATTTAGAAGATAAACCACACATTTATTCTTGCCGGTTACAAACAAAACTAAAAATTAGCATCCAAAACACCTTAAGTGCTTTCAGGCCCTCACCTTTCATAACAAGCTTTCGAAGAAACAACTTGACAAGAAATATGTTGAAAAGTAGGCCATAATATACAATACTAATTAATTTTTACTGTTAACATAAGTGATCTAATAAAAAAAGAGTTAGTTCCAAAAGTTTTGAAAACATCAAGTCATTATAAAATTCAAATATTATAAACATATAAATGTCTAAAAGGAATGGTACATGGTAAATGTCTAATGCATCCTAAATTCAAATATTATATCCATTAATTTCAAACATGGTATATGGGAACAGACCCACAAAAGAGGGATTAAAACATTTTCAAATTGGTGTATACTTAAAACTATTTTTACTATCACTAATTAATATAAGCTAGCAGAAAAATTAGGAGGAAAATAATTGTCACTGTTTAAGGCTCTAAAAGCTTACACATCGAAAGCTTTTAACCCTAGTTCAAGGCTTGTAATGAAAGCTTAAGCTTGTTTGCTTGACCACTCGAAGATGTCCGGTTCCTTCTACATTTCATAGTGAAATGATAGATTTTACATAGGTAGAATGGTGCAAAAATATTAATCATGTAAAGGAGTTTTTGAAAGATAACTTTGTTTCATTGGTGTGAAAAAGGGCTAATTATATATAATATTACCATTAAGTAGTAAGCAACAAGATTATGTAAAGTAGTCAAGCAACAAGAATTAAACTTGATTTTCTGGAACTTACTTGTACTTAGTTACCTTGAACAACTGCTCCAAGATTGAATGAATATGTTGTAACACCCTAATTACCCTAAGCCTTACCTCTAGCCGTAAGACAAAGGTTAATCAAAAGTTACGATAATTCTAAAGCTTATACGTATTTATATAGAAGGAAATAATATATTCTATAAGCCCGATGAAGGATTAAGCTCAAGAAAATGAATTACAAAAGCGCGAAACATTCACACGAAGTTAACGCACAAGATACAAGGTATAGATGCAAGAGAATATAACATATATAGATATAAGAGTATAATAATCATAGGGAACTAGCCGCAGCTTGCGGAGTTTAAACCGACTAGTTATAAACAGAAAAATACAGAGTTTTGGAGTTAAAACAATTTATACAACTTATCTCTCAGGTAAGCCTCTAAGGCCATAAAGTCTAAAACAAAAAGGGTGAGAGAAAGTACTACAACAAAATAAAATAGAATTAAGATAGGAAGAAACCATACTCTGCTCTGCCAACATGTCTGCAACTTCACCGAGGTGAATTACGACCTGTATCTAAAAAACAACAACAAAGTATGGAATAAGAACTGGGAGTTCTCAGTATGGTATCAGTGCCCAATAATGTAAGATATAAGGCTCCTGGATGCTGAAGGCAATCCTAGAACTTCACATCGAATACGAATATTCAAGCTTAGAATAAAAAAAAATAAATAAAGAACTTAAATCGTAAATAGGGTTATCTAAACTTAGGAGAATTTTAACTAATACTAATCACACCGCTGTATCCCACAGCCTTCACCAACCTAACCTCCATGTGATCCCATCGCCACATCCTACCTAACCTCCTCAACACCAGACAATCACAATTAATGCACGCAAGTAATATACAGGTAATAATCATATATGACAAGTAATTCAAGAAGCAAGTAGGCATATTATACAATTAGACAAACTCAAGTAATCAAAGCAAACAAACACATAAGAGATGCATATAATGAATGCCTGTCTTATTGGCTCGTGATATCACTTGTTGGTTCGTAAATGCCAACCCGACACATCCTTTCGGATGTAGCCTTTTCTGCCACGCCAGAGATATAGTGCCCTGCACACTCATGTAAAAGCGAATCTGCTACGCCAGGAATATAGGCCCCGCACACTTCATGCAGCAAAGAAGGTAACAACAACAACTACTCATGTAGCAGAGAAACCTGTCACGCCAGGGATATGGGCCCTGCACACTCTTAACAACAACAAATCATGCAGCAGAGAAATCTGCTACGCCGGAGATATAGGCTCCGCACACTTTCAACAACAACTAATCATGCAGCAGAGAAATCTGCTACGCTGGAGATATAGGCTCCGCACACTCCCATATAATTCAATAGTTTCCTCATTATTCCTTTCTAAGTTCTCAACTCATCACACCCATCATCAATTCATAATTTTCCATTCTGAACTCATCAGTTCATCATTTTCTCAAATCTTTGTCAGTAATCACCAAGTTCACTACTCTTCCTTCTCTCTCAACCAAACTTATCCTCAATATACCAGAAACCTAAACCTCCGTTCTCTAACTTTTCAAGGTAATACCCATATAATTCCACCCAAGAGTTTCTCTATGTTTAACATCTAAAAACAAGCCAAAAATTCTTAAATAGGTGTCACAGAAGTTTACAAGCTTGTTGGAAAGGTGAAACAGTTAAAAAACAAGATTTTAGTTGAAAAACAGGGCATGCGCGTACACACAAGGGTGTGCGTGTGCATGCCCAGAAGGGTTTTCAAAATGTGTGCGTACGCATAGAGGTGTGCATACGCACAGGTAGTAAAATTTCAACTTTGTTCATTCGCACAAGGCATGCGGACGCCCTCAACAGAGTGCACCTTCCAACGTGTGCGTGCGCACAGCTTGCAAAACTTTGTTGGTTATGTGTGCGCACAGGGTGTGCTAACACTCTCATCAGCAAGCCTTCCCCTGTGTGTGCGTGCGCACAAGGCTGTGCGTCCGCACACTTTCAAAAACACACAGGATGTACGTATGCACAAGGCTGTGCGTGTGCACACACAAACCAGAAATCACAAATTCTGCAATATTCACATAATTCAGATTTCAACACCAAACTTTGAATGATCATAACTTCCCCTACAAAAATTCATTCTCTACAAACTTTATATCAATTTAAAGCTCTCAAAGCCATCTTTAATTTAAAATAAGTTTCATGAAATTTTAAGCTTTGAGGCTCAAGTTATGATCCATCAAAGTTCACCAAAAATCTATTTTTACCTAAAGTCTCGAAACCTCAAAATAATCATCGACTTATATCATCACATATCATAATCATTATTCAACACATCCAAAATCATCATAAAGACTCATAATTCTCCTCATTCGCCAATAATGTTCCCATTTATCATCATTAATTAATCATCAACAGTACCAACAACTCTCAACAACCATAACAAATCTCAACATTCACCATCAAATTTCTCAACATCAACAACCATCAACATATAATATCACTCCTCAACCATATCCACTCCTTACACTATCATATCAATCACTAAATCACAATTCACATTCAATTAACATATACATTCAATTTCATCCTATCTTAAGGTCAACTAGCCTAAGTTTCCAGAAACATTACATATTACATAAAGGAAACCGAAACCATACCTTGGTCGATTCCAAATATGCACAAACACCCAAAGCTTGATTCCAACAAGATCAACAAGCCTCAAGAACCAACACCACCTCCAAAACTCATCAACTATCAAGCTTACCCAACGAGATTAGGGATAAAATCCAACAATTATCCGCTACTAGAGATCACCTAAACAACCAAAACCACAAAACTTACTCAAAAATCAAACCCCAAAAATGCAGAAAGTTAGGGCAGAACACCGGGACATGAGTTTCAAGTTCTTACCATATTTTGTTAGATGGAAATGAAGAGCTCGACAAGAGCTTCGCGTGACCGCAAACGGCTCGTCAATCGGAGCTCTGTAGCTCAGGATATGATCAAAACAAGGTTGCGGTGAATAGTGAAACCCCAACCCTTCTCTTCTCTCTTCTCATCAGCGCCTCTCTCTCTCTTTATGATGGAAAATGAGCTCAAATCTCATTAGTTAGGGCATATATATGTTGGACTTGGGCCCACTTGGGTCCGGTCCAACCCGCTAAGTATTTTTGGTCCGTTTGGCCCACTTTGGGCCAAAACCTTTAAGATTAGTGCCCGATTTTTTTTATTTTTCAAATTATTTTTATCCTTTCAAAACAATAAATCAATTTTCATAATCTTATTTTCCAAAATATGCGGCACTGGACAAACTAGAGCCGGTACTGCCAGCTTAAGCGCCAGTACGCATTTTTACAAAAACTTTTCGAAAAAGATACCTTTTCCAACTCAGAAAAATTCATTGAAATCAAATTTCACCTTTATATTTTCAAATTAAAACTTCTAAATTTTGAATCTATTTTGGGCACTTAAAATTATTATTATTACTAAAGCGATTAAACCGGTTCTTACATGTGTCATACTATAAATACTTACAGAGCAGTAAGATTTTTTAGAACTCCTATTCTTGGGGTCAAGGTTCCTGTGAGTCCCATTAATCAAATTATGCATACACCAATTCAACATACAGTTATAGGATTGAAAAATATAATGCTAATATAAATATTTTTTGTGGACAGTGAAACTAATAGCTACAGCTACCTTGACAGCATTTTGATTCAGGGCAAGAACTATTGAAATAGCTCCTCCTCCTCCATTTACAGCACTTTGATCTAGAACAAGGAGCAATTGATGCAGGGAAGACAATTGACATCAGGAAAATTTTGTAGGCAATACTTCTTAGTATTTTTTTCTTTTAATGAACTAAATAGTGCTAATAAAGGAAAAAATGCTAACATTTCCTATCATTTTATACCGGTCTTTGTATAATTAATGAGTTGTATAGTAACTTCAGTTTGGTTGTCAATTGCTTGTCTAATTTTTTTCACAGTTGTTGAATCTGTTTCAAGTCCTTAAAGAAATCTGAATGACCAAAGAGTATCCAAGTTAAAGATACACTTAACATATATAATTTCCAATTAAATCAACATCTCGAATGAAATTTTATAATATTCTAAGATAAAATGCAGATTTTTGTGGAAGTGTGGAATATATATGAGGTGTGAACCAACAAAGTGTCAATATAATCAGAAAAAGGAAGTTCACCTATGTTTCCATTTCTTTTGTTATAGAACATAGATCAAATTTGATATCTATCATTATGATAAAAACAAATAACAAAAGTTCTTTTAATTTTTAGATAGAAATTGCAATAAATTGAATAGCAAAAAATTGTTGTAACGAATAAGAACATCAATAGAAATGGAAATTAAAAAGAGAAGAAAAAATGAATGAAAAATCAAAGGAAAAAATTAATCAAGAAAAAAAGTATGACCTGCTGATCTCTGTTGGGATGCCAAATATGCCTAATGGACTGAGCCAGCAACTGAAGATAAGAACAAACCTGAATTCTTGACGTGCTTCCTTGTGCACTTGAAACTGGATTTGGTCCCTCCATATATAAAATATCCAAATTAAAGTTAATTGATTTGCTATGCTATGTCATTTGCCAAACATGTAATAATTAAGGCTATATATATAGCTTCCTTCTTTTTCTTTATGCATATACAAGTAGAACCATATACTTTGCTCTCTTGTGACCTCTAATTAAAGAACCATATACTGCTTTTGTGTTTCTCTTCTCAATGATATTCTTTTGATCTTTTTTTTAATTTTATATTTTTCTTACCTACCAGGTCTCTTCTAATAGTGTACATGACAAATCTCCTCGATCGTCCTATTTTTCAGAGCATCTCACTTCTTATTTAATTTACAATTTCCATCATCACTTGAGTGGGGTGACAGAATCATCTAATCATTTTAGTTTCTAAACAGAAGAACTATTCAATGATTTTTTCTATACAGAATCAACCTTGATTCATAGAATTATTCGTGACAGAAATATATTAAGGAATCTCGATCTTCTTGACTTACCGGAGGCAATTAAGGAAGCAATAAAGAATCATAACAAATTAGTTCCATGTGATGGCAGTGACTGCATTTTATTTTTCTATTACCCAAATAAATATGGGTTAGAACAACAAGGGACATCTACTCAATTCAGATTTTAGTAAACAACAATTGAATCACTTGAACTAAACCAAACTTCACATTTCACTAATAACAGAAAATTAGTGTACCAAATCCCCAAATTAAAAACCCTAAATCGTAACCTTAAACCTCTCAAATTTCAGAACCAAATAAAAATCAATACATGGTGAGCACAGAGAGAATAATGTTGCTAAGCGCACGGTGACGGTAAGCTCAGAGACAACAAAGGTGAGATGCAGTGGTGAGCGCAGAGACAACTAGGTTAAACGGCGACAGTGAGAACAAATACGACGATGGTGAGAGCAGAGACTACGAATGTGTGGGAACAATGAGTACAGTAGTAGATGAACGCAGGTGAGGCGGATGAGGAGCGGTGGCAGTGAGGAGTGGTGGTGAAGGTGAAGTGGTGAGTGGTGAGTGGTGAGTGGAGAGACAAAGGTGAGTGGCGAAGTGGTGAGGGGGGAAACCTTTCTTCAAAAGGGTGAGTGGCGCGGGCTATGTGATTCGGTGAAAAGAAAACAAAATTTTCACAAGTGTCGTAGGTGTATTTAGCATTCTTGAATTAGGAAACGCTTATAAAGCGCATCCAAAACCTAACCATTAAACCACTCTTGAAAAGCAGTTTTTTTGTGAGAAAAGTGTACCCATAGATATTAAGAAAAGGCTACGCTTTATAAGTGATCTTTATAATATCTAAGGAGACACTTTTCAAGTGATGCCACAACTGTGTTTTCTATTCTCTTATAAAATAGTAACACTGCAAAAAGTGTAGCCTATTCTATGAATGGGTGTTTTTCTTGTAGCTTAAAAAAGTGTGGCTGAATGGGTGTTTTTCTTGTAGTGTATGTATTATACTTTGGTGCCTCATAGAGGCTTTTGTTAGAGAACTAGGGTTTATTTGAGAACTTTAAATATGGGATAATATGTATGTATGTATCTAAATATCCTCTGGCCAGCCTTAGTTTCACAGGCTGAGCTTGGAGCTTGATTACTATGTATCCTTGATCCTCTACTCTTTTGTATATAGGTATTTATTTGCGCTTAAACATTGTTCGTACACAAGTAAACGTTATTCACGAGCATAACGCTTTCGTTTTAACTTTTCTTCAAAGGCTCAAAGAATAAACCTTCGTTTCAACTATATTATGTATATTTATATTTTATTTTTAGACATCGTAGCGCCTCGCCACCTCTGTTTCACATCTTAATATATACTTTTAGAGGTCGTAATACATTGTCACCTCAGCTTTATGACTTAAGCATAAGACTCTGTGTGGTAGGGTGTGATAAACCCCATTTTTAGGGTTTATCTTGTGCTTAATTTAGGAAATTTTATCACCTTTTCTCACATTTATCCAAGGAAATAGCATGGTTTCATGATTGTCTCCTAATTTGTACTTAAGTGTGAAAACATACTTTTTAGGCTTTGATGAGCGGATAATTTATACGCTTTTTAGCATTGTTTTTACATAGTTTTTAGTATAATTTAGTTAGTTTTTAATATAGTTTTATTAGTTTTTAAATAAAAATCACATTTCTGGACTTTACTAGGAGTTTGTGTATTTTTCTGTGATTTCAGATAATTTCTGGCTGAAATTGAGGGACTTGAGTAAAAATCTGATTTAGAGGCTGAAGAAGGACTGCAGATGCTGTTGGATTCTGACCTCCCTGCACTCGAAGTGGATTTTCTAGAGCTACAGAAACCCAATTGGTGCGATCTCAATTGCGTTGGAAAGTACACATCCAGGGCTTTCCATCAATATATAATAGTCCATACTTTGCCCGAATTTTGACGACGCAAACTGGCATTCAAACGCCAACTTCCTGCCCTATTCTGGAGTTAAACGCCAGAAACAGGTTGCAAATCAGAGTTAAATGCCAGAAACAGGCTACAACCTGGCGTTTAACTCCAAAAAGAGTCTCTACACATGAAAGTTCAATTCTCAGCCCAAGCACACACCAAGTGGGCCCGAAAGTGGATTTCTACATCATTTACTTATCTTATGTAACCCTAGTAGCTAGTTTAGTATAAATAGGACTTTTTACTATTGTATTTACATCTTTGGATCATCTTTTGATCTTTTGACAAGCTTTAGATCATATTGTACACGTTTAGGGGGCTGGCCATTTGGCCATGCCTGGACCTTCATCACTTGTGTATTTTCAACGGTAGAGTTTCTACACACCATAGATTAAGGTGTGGAGCTTTGCTGTTCCTCATGAATTAATGCAAAGTACTATTGGTTTTCTATTTAACTCAAGCCTGTTTCTTCTCTAAGATATTCATTCGCACACAAGAACATGATGAATGTGATGATTATGTGACGCTCATCACCATTCTCACTTATGAACGCGTGCCTGACAAACACTTCCGTTCTACATGAAAGCAAGCTTGAATGCATATCTCTTAGCCTCCTAATTTAGGATCAGAGTCTTCGTGGTATAGGCTAGAATTATTGGTGGCCATTCTTGAGATCCAGAAAGTCTAAACCTTGTCTGTGGTATTCCGAGTAGGATCTGGGAAGGGATGGCTGTGACGAACTTCAAACTCGCGAGTGTTGGGCGTAGTGACAAATGCAAAAGGATGACTGAATCCTATTCTAGCATGATCGAGAACCGATAGATGATTAGCCGTGCGGTGACAGCGCATTTGGACCATTTTCACTGAGAGGACGGGATGTAGCCATTGACAACGGTGATGCCCAACATATAGCTTGTCATGGAAAGGAGTATGAAGGATTGGATGAAGGCAGTAGGAAAGCAGAGATTCAGAAGGAACAAAGCATCTCCATACGCTTATCTGAAATTCTCACCAATGAATTACATAAGTATTTCTATCCTATTTTATATTTTAATTATCAAATCTCCATAACCAATTGAATCCGCCTGACTGAGATTTACAAGGTGACCATAGCTTGCTTCAAACCGACAATCTCCGTGGGATCGACCCTTACTCACGTAAGGTTTATTACTTGGACGACCCAGTGCACTTGCTGGTTAGTTGTGCGAAGTTGTGAAAAAGAACTAAGATTATGAACGTGCGTCTTAAGTTTTTGGTGCCGTTACCAAGGAATGAACGATCACGATTTCGTGCACCAAGTTTTTGGCGCCGTTGCCGGGGATTGTTCGAGTTTGGACAACTAACGGTTCATCTTGTTGCTCAGATTAGGTAATTTTATTTTAATTTTAAGCTTTTTATTTCTTATTTTCAAAAATAACACAAAAAATTTTTTTTTCTTCTTTTTCGTTTCTCCCAAAATAATTTTCGAAAAAAAAAACCAAAAAAAAATTTCTAATAAAATCATAAAAACCAAAAATTTTATGTTTCTTGTTTGAGTCTAATGTCAATTTTTAAGTTTGATGTCAATTGCATCTTTTTAATTTTTCTTAAAATCTTCGAAAATTCATGCATGTGTTCTTCATGATCTTCAAGTTGTTCTTGATGATTTTCTATGTTTGATCTTTAATTTTTCTTGTTTTGTGTCTTTTCTTATTTTTCATATGCATTTTCAATTTGTTAGTGTCTAAAGTTTGAAAATTTCTAAGTTTGGTATCTTGCATGTTTTTCTTTTCTTAAAAATTTTCAAAAATAAGTCTTGATGTTCATCTTGATCTTCAAAGTGTTCTTGGTATTCATCTTGACATTCAAAGTATTCTTGCATGCATTATGTGTTTTGATCTTAATTTCTTGTGTTTTGCATCATTTTTATGTTTTTCTCTTTCCTCAGTAAAAATTCAAAAAAATTCAAAAAAATATCTTTCCTTGTTTTACTCATCAATTTCAATTTCAAAATTCTATCTTTTTCAAATCTTTTTCAAAAATCAAATCTTTTTCATTTATTTTTACATAATTTTCGAATTTTTTTTAAATTGATTTTCAAAATCTTTTTCTCATTCTTAGTTCATATTTTCGAAAATCTCACTAATATTTAATGTTTTAATTCAAAAATTTTTTAAGTTGTTACTTGCCTATTAAGAAAGGTTCAATCGTCATTGAATTTTAAAATCATATCTTTTAGTTTCTTGTTAGTCAAGTAATCAACTTTAATTTCAAAACTCAAATCTTTTTAATTTCCTTTTCAAATCTTTTTCAAATTAAACTTCAAATCATATCCTTTTCAAAAATCAATTTTCAAAATCTTTTCTAACTTCCTATCTTTTCAAATTTGATTTTCAAATCCTTTTTCAATTAACTACCTGACTTTTTGTTTGATTTTAAAAATTTTCTATTTCAATCATATCTTTTTCAAAACCACCTAACTAATTTTCTCTCTCTAATTTTCGAAAACTCCTTCCCCCTTTTTCAAAATTCCTTTTAATTAACTAATTGTTTTAAATTTTAATTTAATTTTATTTCTCTTTTTAATTTTTGAATTCTAATTAATATTTAAAATAAAAACAAAAATATTTTTATTTTATTTTAATTAATTTTCGAATTTTTCTCTTCTCCTTCTTCTATTCTCCTCTTCTTCTACTCACATAAATGAATCTCTATACCGTGACATAGAGGATTCCATATTTTCTGTTCTCTTCTTTTTTACATGAGCAGGAGCAAGGATAAGAACATTCTTGTTGAAGCTGATCCTGAACCTGAAAGGACTCTTAAGAGGAAACTAAGAGAAGCTAAAGCACAAAACTCTAGAAAGGACCTAACTGAAATTTTCGAAAAAGAAGTAGAGATGGCCGAAACCAATAACAATGGTGGAGGTGCAAGGAAGATGCTTGGTGACTTTACTGCACCAAATTCCTACTTCCATGGAAGAAGCATCTCAATCCCTGCCATTGGAGCAAACAATTTTGAGCTAAAGCCTCAATTAGTTTCTCTGATGCAACAGAATTGCAAGTTTCATGGACTTCCATCAGAAGATCCTTTTCAGTTCTTAACTGAATTTTTGCAGATCTGTGATACTGTTAAGACCAATGGGGTTGATCCCAAGGTCTACAGGCTTATGCTTTTCCCGTTTGCTGTAAGAGACAGAGCTAGAATATGGTTGGACTCTCAACCTAAAGATAGCCTGAACTCTTGGGATAAGCTGGTCACGACTTTCTTAGCCAAGTTCTTTCCTCCTCAAAAGTTTAGCAAGCTTAGAGTGGATGTTCAAACCTTCAAACAGAAAGAAGGTGAATCCCTCTATGAAGCTTGGGAGAGATACAAGCAACTGATTAAAAAGTGTCCTTTTGACATACTTTCAGAATGGACCATTCTGGATATATTCTATGATGGTCTGTCTGAATTATCAAAGATGTCATTGGACCATTTTGTAGGTGGATCTATTCAGCTAAAGAAAACGCCTGCAGAAGCTCAGGAACTTATTGACATGGTTGCAAATAACCAGTTCATGTACACTTCTGAAAGGAATCCTGTGAGTAATGGGACGCCTTAGAGGAAGGGAGTTCTTGAAATTGATACTCTGAATGCCATATTGGCTCAGAATAAAATATTGACTCAGCAAGTCAATATGATTTCTCAGAGTCTGAATGGATTGCAAGCTGCATCCAACAGTACTAAAGAAGCATCTTCTGAAGAAGAAGCTTATGATCTTGAGAACCCTGCAATAGCAGAGGTGAATTACATGGGAGAACCCTATGGAAACACCTATAATCCCTCATGGAGAAATCATCCAAATTTCTCATGGATCAACAAAAGCCTCAACAAGGCTTTAATAATGGTGGAAGAAACAGGTTTAGCAATAGCAAGCCTTTTCCATCATCCTCTCAGCAACAGACAGAGAATTCTGAGTAGAATCCATCTAGCTTTGCAAATATAGTCTCTGATTTATCTAAGGCCACTCTAAGTTTCATGAATGAAACAAGGTCCTCCATTAGAAATTTGGAGGCACAAGTGGGCCAGCTGAGTAAAAGAGTCACTGAAACTCCTCCTAGTACTCTCCTAAGCAATACAGAAGAGAATCCAAAAAGAGATTGCAAGGCCATAACCTTACTTGGTGTGGCCGAACCTAGAGAGGAGGAGAAGGACGTGAATCCTAGTGAGGAAGACCTCCTGGGACGTTCACTGACCAATAAGGAGTTTCCATTTGAGGAACCAAAGGAATCTGAGGCTTATCTAGAGACCATAGAGATTCCAGTGAACCTCCTTTTACCATTCATGAGCTCTGATGACTATTCTTCCTCTGAAGAGGATGAAGACATCATTGAAGAGCAGGTTGCTAAATATCTAGGAGCCATCATAAAGTTGAATGCCAGTTTATTTGGTAATGATACTTGGGAGGATGAACCCCCCTTATTCACCAATGAACTAAGTGCATTGATAGGGCAGACATTGCCTCAGAAGAAACTAGATCCCGGAAAGTTCTTCATACCTTGTACCATAGGCACCATGACCTTTGAGAAGGCTCTGTGTGACCTTGGGTCAGGGATAAACCTCATGCCACTCTCTGTAATAGAGAAACTGGGAATCTATGAGGTACAAGCTGCAAGAATCTCACTAGAGATGGCAGACAATTCAATGAAACAGGCTTATGGATTAGTAGAGGACTTGTTAGTAAAGGTTGAAGGCCTTTACATCCCTACTGATTTCATAATCCTAGACACTAGGAAGGATGAGGATGAATTCATCATCCTTGGAAGACCCTTCCTAGCCACAGTAAAAGCTGTGATTGATGTGGACAGAGGAGAGTTGGTCCTTCAACTGAATGAGGACTACCTTATATTTAAGACTCAAGGTTCTCCTTCTATAACCATGGAGAGGAAGCATGAAAATCTTCTCTCACTGCAGAGTCAACCAAAGCCCCCATAGTCAAACTCTAAGTTTGGTGTTGGGAGGCCACAACCAAACTCTAAGTTTGGTGTTGAACCCCCACATTCAAACTCTAAGTTTGGTATTGGGAGGCCCCAACAATGCTCTGAACATCTGTGAGGCTCCATGAGAGCTCACTGTCAAGCTATTGACTTTAAAGAAGTGCTTGTTAGGAGGCAACCCAATGTTATTTAATTATATCTATTTATTTTCCATTGCTATTTTATATTTTCTTTAGGTTGATGATCATGTGAAGTCACAAAAACTACTGAAAAATAAAAAACAAAATGAAAAATAACATTAAAAATAGCTCACCCAGGAGGAAGAGCTTACTGGCATTTAAACGCCAGTAAGAAGCATCAAACTGGCGTTTAACGCCAGAAAGAAGCATCAAGCTGGCGTTAAACGCCAGAAACAAGCACCAGACTGGTGTTTAATGCCAGAACAGAGCATGGAGTTGGCGTTTAATGCCAGAAACAAGCAGCAAGCTGGCGTTAAATGCCAGGATTGCACTGCAAGGGTGTTTATATGCCTAATAGGAGCAGGGATGATACATCCTTGACCCCTCAGGATTCGTAGACCCCACAGGATCCCCACCTATCCCACCCCTCTCTCTCCCCCTCCATCTCCTCCATTTTCTTCTTCTTCCCCTTCTTTCTTTCTTCTTTTACTCGAGAACGAGCAAACCTTTTAAGTTTGGTGTGGTAAAAGCATTGCTTTTTATTTTTCCATAACCATTTATGGCACCTAAGGCCGGAGAAACCTCTAGAAAGAGGAAAGGGAAGACAAAAGCTTCCACCTCCGAGTCATGGGAGATGGAGAGATTCATCTCAAGGGTCCATAGCTCACTAGTAGAGCATTTGACTGCACAACAAGAGAGCCCACTCATGGACCTCAACAAGAGCATGAGGAATTCCCTCACCAAGAAATCCCTGAGATACCTCAAGGGATACATTTTCCTCCACACAACTATTGGGAGCAACTAAGGATAGAAGCACCAAAATCACTAGGGATGAAGCAACAAAGGCAAGGAAGAGACATAGAGGAGTTCAAGAGCACCATTGGTTCTTCAAGAAGAGGAAGACGCCACCCTCACTAAGGTGGACCCGTTCCTTAATCTCCTTGTTCTTATTTTTCTATTTTTCGATTTTTGAGCCTTATGTTTTATTTATGTTTGTGTCTTTACTATATGATCATTTGTGTTTAAGTGTCTATGTCTTAAAGCTATGAATGTCCTATGAATCCATCACCTCTCTTAAATGAAAAATGCTTTTAATCACAAAAGAACAAGAAGTATATGATTTCGAATTCATCCTTGAAACTAGTTTAATTATTTTGATGTGGTGACAATACTTTTTGTTTTCTGAATGAATGCTTGAACAGTGCATATGTCTTTTGAATTTGTTGTTTATGAATGTTAAAATTGTTGGCTCTTGAAAGAATGATGAAAAAGGAGAAATGTTATTTGATGATCTGAAAAATCATAAAAATGATTCTTGAAGCAAGAAAAAGCAGTGAATAGAGAAAAGCTTGCGAAAAAAAAGAGAAGGCGAAAAAAAAGAAAGAAAGAAAAAAGCAAGCAGAAAAAGCCAATAACCCTTAAAACCAAAAGGCAAGGGTAAAAGGGATCCAAGGCTTTGAGCATCAGTGGATAGGAGGGCCCAAAGGAATAAAATCCTGGCCTAAGCGGCTAAACCAAGCTGTCCCTAACCATGTGCTTGTGGCGTGAAGGTGTCAAGTGAAAAGCTTGAGACTGAGCAGTTAAAGTCGAGGTCCAAAGCAAAAGCAGAGTGTGCTTAAGAACCCTGGACACCTCTAATTGGGGACTTTAGCAAAGTTGAGTCACAATCTGAAAAGGTTCACCCAATTATGTGTCTGTGGCATTTATGTATCCGGTGGTAATACTGGAAAACAAAGTGCTTAGGGACACAGCCAAGACTCATAAAGTAGCTGTGTTCAAGAATCAACATACTGAACTAGGAGAATCAATAACACTATCTGAATTCTGAGTTCCTATAGATGCCAATCATTCTGAACTTCAAAGGATAAAGTGAGATGCCAAAACTGTTCAGAGGCAAAAAGCTACTAGTCCCGCTCATCTTATTGGAGCTAAGTTTCATTGATATTTTGGGATTTATAGTATATTCTCTTCTTTTCATCCTATTTGATTTTCAGTTGCTTGGGGACAAGCAATAATTGAAGTTTGGTGTTGTGATGAGCGGATAATTTATACGCTTTTTGGCATTATTTTTACATAGTTTTTAGTATGATTTAGTTAGTTTTTAATATAATTTTATTAGTTTTTAAATAAAAATCACATTTCTAGACTTTACTAGGAGTTTGTGTGTTTTTCTGTGATTTCAGGTAATTTCTGGCTGAAATTGAGGGACGTGAGCAAAAATCTGATTCAGAGGCTGAAGAAGGATTACAGATGCTGTTGGATTCTGACCTCCCTGCACTCGAAGTGGATTTTCTGGAGCTACAGAAACACAATTGGTACGCTCTCAATTGCTTTGGAAAGTAGACATCCAGGGCTTTCCAGAAATATATAATAGTCCATACTTTGCCTGAGTTTTGATGACGCAAACTGGCGTTCAAACGCCAACTTCCTGCCCTATTCTGGAGTTAAACGCCAGAAACAGGTTGTAAATCAGAGTTAATCGCCAGAAACAGGCTACAACCTGGCGTTTAACTCCAAAAAGAGTCTCTACACATGAAAGGTCAATGCTCAGCCCAAGCACACACCAAGTGGGCCCGAAAGTGGATTTCTACATCATTTACTTATCTTATGTAACCCTAGTAGCTATTTTAGTATAAATAGGACTTTTTACTATTGTATTTACATCTTTGGATCATCTTTTGATCTTTTGACAAGCTTTAGACCATATTGTACACGTTTAGGGGGCTGGCCATTCGGCCATGCCTGGACCTTCATCACTTATGTATTTTCAACGGTAGAGTTTCTACACACCATAGATTAAGGTGTGGAGCTCTGCTGTTCCTCATGAATTAATGCAAAGTACTATTATTTTTCTATTCAACTCAAGCCTATTTCTTCTCTAAGATATTCACTCGCACACAAGAACATGATGAATGTGATGATTATGTGACGCTCATCACCATTCTCACTTATGAACGCGTGCCTGACAAACACTTCCGTTCTACATGAAAGCAAGCTTGAATGCATATCTCTTAGCCTCCTGATTTATGATCAGAGTCTTCGTGGTATAGGCTAGAATTATTGGTGGCCATTCTTGATATCCAGAAAGTCTAAACCTTGTCTGTGGTATTCCAAGTAGGATCTGGGAAGGGATGGCTGTGACGTGCTTCAAACTCGCGAGTGCTGGGCGTAGTGACAGACACAAAAGGATTACTGAATCCTATTCTAGCATGATCGAGAACCGACAGATGATTAGCCGTGCGGTGACAGCGCATTTGGACCATTTTCACTGAGAGGACGGGATGTAGCCATTGACAATGGTGATGCCCAACATATAGCTTGCCATGGAAAGGAGTATGAAGGATTGGATGGAGGCAGTAGGAAAGCAGAGATTCAAAAGGAACAAAGCATCTCCATACGCTTATCTGAAATTCTCACCAATGAATTACATAAGTATTTCTATCCTATTTTATATTTTAATTATATTTTAATCATCAAATCTCCATAACCAATTGAATCCGCCTGACTGAGATTTACAAGGTGACCATAGCTTGCTTCAAACCGACAATCTCTGTGGGATCGACCCTTACTCACGTTAGGTTTATTACTTGGACGACCCAGTGCACTTGCTGGTTAGTTGTGCGAAGTTGTGAAAAAGAACTAAGATTATGAACGTGCGTCTTAAGTTTTTGGCGCTGTTACCAAGGAATGAACGATCACGATTTCGTGCATCAGGCCTTAATTGGCTAAATTTAATTCACCTGTGATTCCATTAGATGCCTTGATGTGTTTGTTAGTGAATTCAGGATGGAGAGGCTAGGAATGGATGAAAGGGATGAGAGGAAAAGCATGCAAGTGGAGAACTCATGAAGAAACAGGGATTTGGGATGCTGAGATCGACGTGCACGTGCAGTAGACGCGCACGCGTGGATTGTGGAGTCGCATGGCAACGCGTACGCGTTCATGACACGTATGCGTCGATGCTCGCACGTGACTCACTTAAAGGCAAAACGCTGGGGGCAAATTCTGGGCTTCCCAGGCCCAGATCCAACTTATCTCTGAGGCTTTTTAAGGCAGAATTCAAGGGGGAGACAACACCTTCCATCACATTAGTTTTAGTTTAGTTTAGTTTTGGAGGGAAAGTTAGTTTCTAGAGAGAGAAGCTCTCTCTTCTCTCTAGAATTAGGTTAGAGATAGATTAGGATTTCTTAGATCTAGGTTAATTTCATGCTTTGATTTACTTTTCCTTTATCAATTCTTGTTCCTCTACCTCTCCTCTTTCTAGTTTTGTACTTTAATCTTGTAATTATTTACTTTTATGTTGATACACTTTTGTTTCTTCTATTTTCTTTTAATACAATTTCATGTTTCATGTTCCTCTATTGCTTAATTGAATTGTTGTTGTTAATTTCCTTGCAATTGATAGTTGTAGATTTCCTTTTCTTGCAATTAGATTTTACTTTCCTTTTATGCCTTCCAAGTGTTTGACAAAATGCTTGGAAGGATGCTATAGTAGAATTTTATGTTCTTGGCTTGGGAAGGTAACTTAGGAATTCTTGAGTCACTAATGTCCAAGTGATTGATAATTAGTAGCCATTGACTCTAGCTTTCATTAATTCAATTAGTGAGTGGCTAGGTCTTATGGACTTGGATTGATATAGCTCATTTGACTTTCCTTTACTTGTTAGAGAATGACTTAATGGGATTGATCCTTGTAATTATCATGTTGTGGTTAGTGATAAGGATAGAGATCCTTGACCACCAAACCTTGCCAAGACCTCTTTTTGTCATTTGATTTCCTTTGCCATTTACTTTTCTTGTTTCTTATCCAAAACCCTAAAAGATACTTCATTGCCAATAACAAGAACACTTTATTGAAATTCCTAGGGAGAACGACCCGAGGTTTGAATACTTCGATTATTTTTATTGGGGTTTGTTACTTGTGACAACCAAATTTTTGTATGAAAGGATTATTGTTGGTTTAGAACTGTTCATACCCTGGGTCGAGCTGTCCGACCCGGGATATTTAGTGACAAGGCGACCGACCTCTTCAGGTCAGACTATCTGACCTCTTCTCAAAGAGCTCGGCCAAATTGCCAGGAAAGCCCAATAAGGGCTCAGATAGAGGAACACGACCCAAATCCAAAGGTAGCCCAAGCCTATAAAGATAAGGGCGGTTCCCTTGAAGATAAGATGACTTCACTCAAAGATAAGATAAGATAAGATAACTATCTTATCCCCAGAAAGGTCATCCCCTACTATTATAAATACACTGGAGCACCCAGGTATAACTCATACTCTGATTCTACTAAAAACCTGCTTAATACCCTTGCTAACTTAAGCATCGGAGTCCCTTGTAGGTACCACCACCCTCCGGTGACAAAGGATCAGCCGCATTGCCAGTCCAACAAGTTGGACATGACAACTCCGGCTGCCACCCACCAGCTGGACACGTCAGCTCCAACCCGTACAGAAGATCTCGTCCGAGATCGACCTACAGTTTCAGGTAACGCTCGGAATATTGGCGCCGTTGCCGGGGAACCTGGAAGTCATCCCATCGCCATGATGGATAATCTTGACAACGACCATGATAAACCACTATTTTATGGTTTATCTTGTGTTCAATTGAGTGGTTTTTATCAAGTCCTTGCCCACTTATTCATATAAATTGCATGGTTTTACGTTTTCCTTCCTGATTTTGTGCTATGATTGAAAACATGCTTCTTTGGCCTTATATTTGCTAATATTAATCTTCTCTTATTACCATTTGATGCCTTGATATGTGCGTTAAGTGATTTCAGAGAGTACAGGGCAGGAATGACTCAGAGGATGGAAAGGAAGCATGCAAAAGTGGAAGGAATACAAGAAATTGAAGGAACTGCAAAGCTGTCAGCCTGACCCTCTCGCACTAAATCGATCATAACTTGAGCTATAGAGATCCAAATGATGTGATTCTAGTTGTGTTGGACAGCTAACGTCCGGGGCTTCAATTTGATATATAATTTGACGTAGTGGCCGTATATCTAGGCAACGCGGAAGCGTGCTCCACGCGGATGCATCGCAGTGACGAAAATCAGCGTGTTTGAATTCGCAACCAGCGAATTCTGGGCTGTTTCTGGCCCAGTTTTTGGCCCAGAAAACATAGATTAGAGGCTATAAAGTGGGGGAATCCATTCATTCATCAATCAAGCTTTAATATACACAATTTTAGGATTAGATGTAGTTTTAGAGAGATAGGTTCTCTCCTCTCTCTTAGGATTTAGGATTAGGATTCCTCTTAAAGGTTAGGTTTATTTCTTCTTCAATCACATGTGCAATATTCCTTTAATTTATTTTCTACCTTTATTGATTCTATTACTTTAATTGTCATTTATCTTTTCAATTTGGCTTATGAACCATTCATGTTAGGATTTTCTTAATTAATATAAATTGACGTATTTCAGATTTGATTTTGCTTTATTTTATTTATGAATGCTTTTAATTTAATTTAAGATATTTTCCCCTTTTGGCTTTGGTCAAGTAATTAGCAACACTTAAGTTATCAAACTCAGCTGTTGACTGAAATTGGAATTCTCTGCTGGTTAATTTGTACTCCAATAACTCTAGTCTTTCCATAGGAGTTGACTAGGACTTAAGGATCAAATTAATTAGTCCACTTGACTCTCCTTTGTTTAGCAAGGGTTAATTAAAGTGGGAGCAGAATCCAATTCTCATCACACCTAATAAGGATAACGAGGATAGGATTTCAAATTCTTATACCTTGCCAAGAGATTTTTACAATTATTAATTTATTTCTCTTGCCATTTAAATTACCTGTTCCTTATTTCAAAAACCCAAAAATACACTTTTAATCATAACCAATAATAAAATCATACCTCCCTACAATTCCTTGAGAAGACGACCCGAGGTTTGAATACTTCGGTTATAAATTTTATTGGGTTTTGTTACTTGTGACAACCAAAATTTTGTACGAAAGGATTCTCTGTTGGTTTAGAAACTATACTTATAATGCGACTATATTTTTACAAAATTCTAAATTAGCAGAAATCTGTTCGTCAGACCACGACTCTGATCTAGAAGACAGGACGCCGCACAAAAATACGGACACTACACCAAAAGATACTCGTCAACCTAACAAAGACAAGAATTTGTTAAACACAGAAGCTATGGAGGCACTTTAAGACCGCCTAAAACAACTCAAAAAAGAGGTGGAGCATCAACGAGAAGCTGAGAGAGACCTGCGAAGGGAAGTTAGGCGACGCCGCGAGTTAGAGAACAAGCTCCTAAAACTCGAAGCAGATATCAAGACCAAAACTACTCGATCCGGTCACGAAGATAGCTCCCGTAAGGATCGAGACCCATTCACCAAAGAGATCATGAAGACCAAAATCCCAAAGGACTTCAAACTTCCTGACATGACTTTATACGATGACACAGTAGATCCCAGCCATCATTTTAGTAATTTCAGAAGTAGAATGTACCTCACTGACGCTTCAGATGTAGTCCGCTACAAAGCCTTCCTGACTACTTTAACAAAGACAGCAATTAAATGGTTCGACAATCTGCCCCCTAGGTCCATCTCATGCTTCGACGTCTTAGCCAAGAAGTTTCAGGCCAGATTCTCCATCCAAAAAGACAAAACTAAGCACGCCCCAAGTTTATTAGAAATCAAGCAAGGAGATCGGGAAAGCCTCCGCAGCTACATAGAAAGATTCAACAAAGCATGTCTGGACATACAAAGTCTACAAACAGAGGCCGCCATTATGGGTCTCATTAATGGCTTGCGAGAGGGACCTTTTAGCCACTCTATATCGAAAAAACATCCCACATCTTTGAATGAAGTGCAAGAGCAAGCAGAGAAGTACGTCAACATGGAGGAAAACTCTCGATTAGGAGAGACCTCAAAGTCCGGATTCTCCTACTCCTCCCAAGATAAGGATAAAGAGTTCAAGAAAAAAGAAGATCAGCATGGAGAAAAGATTAAGAAATATCACAATTACACCCCTCTTCGGGTGTCTCTTGTAGATGTCTATCGAGAAGTATGCCATACCGAAAAGATACCCCCAGCTCGCCCACTTAAAAGTAAAAAAGGAGGAGGAAATCAGACTGAATATTGTGAATATCATCGAATCTATGGACATTCCACCAACGAATATTTTGAATTGAAAAATATCATAGAAAAACTAGTGAGAGAAGGAAAGCTAGATCCGTACCTAGCTTGTAGAGCAGACGAACCAAGGAAAAGAAGAAGGGATGAAGATGTCGGACGAGTTGAACGACCACCTCATACACCGAACAGACATGTCCACATGATACATGGAGGATTTGCAGGAGGAGGAATCTCCAAATCATCCCGCAAAAGACATCTTAAAGAAGTATATCATATTGAGGGAGGAGAAGAAGCACCCAACATCCCCACTATCACTTTTACTAAAGAGGACGCAGCTGGAATCATCTCGGGACATGACGACCCCATGGTCATCACCATCATATTAGCCAACGCAAATTTCCACCGCACATTGGTAGACCAGGGAAGCTCGGCCGACATCTTGTTCAAAACTGCCTTCGACAAACTCGACCTGGAAGAAAAAGAACTCAGAGCATATCCGAACAGCCTGTTCAGGCTGGGAGACACTCCAATCCAACCACTTGGGGGTACATCTCACTACACATGACCTTTGGAAAAGGAAACCGGTCAAGGACACTCAACATAGACTATATTGTAGTCAACGTGAGTTCAGCCTACAATGCCCTAATAGGTCGGACAACGTTAAATCAGCTCGGCGCAGTAGTCTCGACTCCACACCTGTGCATGAAGTTCCCAACCACAGAAGGAATAACTACGATAAAAGCAGATCAGAAGATGGCACGCCGCTGTTACAATAAAAGTCTAAACCTTAGAGGTAGAGGAGAAGAATTCCACACCATCGAACTCGGGGGAGTTCAAAGACGGGAAGAACTTCGTCCACAATCCGAAGGCAAAATAGAAAAAGTCCAGATTGGAGATGTCCCAGACAAAACAACCAATATTGGCACAATCCTAAAAGGAGACATAAAAGAATCACTCGTACAGTTCTTACGAGACAATGTCGACCTCTTTGCATGGAAGGCTACAGACATGCCAGGTATAGACCCTAAATTAATGTGCCACAAATTGGCAGTTTACCCAGGATCTCGGCCAGTACAGCAGAGACGTAGAAAGCTCAGACCAGAACGATCCCAAGCTGTGGAAGAGCAGGTACAAGCCCTACTGGATGCAAGATTCATAAGAGAAGTTAAGTACCCACTATGGCTGGCTAACGTCGTCTTGGTGAAAAAATCAAATGGGAAGTGGCGGATGTGCACCGACTACACTGATTTCAACAAAGCCTGCCCAAAAGATCCTTATCCACTCCCAAGTATCGACGCTTTGGTGGATGCCTCCTCCGGATACAAATACTTCTCGTTTATGGACGCCTATTCGGGATACAATCAAATCCCGATGTACCCACCTGATCAAGAAAAAACTTCATTCTTAACCCCAAAAGCAAACTACTGCTATGTCGTCATGCTTTTCGGACTCAAAAATGCAGGAGCCACTTATCAAAGATTAATGAATAAGGTCTTTGCAGACCATATTGGGAACATCATGGAGGTCTACGTGGACGATATGTTAATAAAGACACAAAGTGAAGAGTCGTTACTGTCCGATCTCACCCAAGTATTCGACACTATAAGAAGGCATGGCATGCGACTTAACCTGCAAAATGCACCTTCGTAGTGGAAGCAGGCAAATTCTTGGGTTTTATGCTCACACAAAGAGGAATCGAGGCAAATCCAGATAAATGTCGGGCCATACTTGACATGAAAAGTCTGACTTGTGTCAAAGAGGTACAACAACTCAATGGAAGATTGGCAGCCTTGTCCAGATTTCTAGGTGGATCGGCAATAAGATCTCTACCCTTCTACGCTACTCTAAGGAAGGGAAAGAAGTTCGAATGGACAACAGAGTGCGAGCAGGCCTTCCAGGATTTCAAAAAGTTCATGGGACAACCACCTGTCCTAACTTGGCCACGGGAAGGAGAACCACTTATATTGTACCTCGCAGTAGGAAGTCGGGCAGTAGCCTCAGCATTAGTCCAAGAAGATGACAGTGGGCAACAACCTGTATACTTTATCAGTAAAGCACTACAAGGATCCGAACTGAACTACCAAAAAATAGAAAAAATCGCCTATGCTCTCATATTAACATCTCGGCAACTTCGTCCATATTTTCAAGCCCACATTATCAGGGTTTAGACCAACCAGCCAATAAAAGGCATTCTGCAGAAAACAGATTTAGCAGGAAGAATCTTACAATGGGCAGTCGAGTTGTCTGAATTCGACCTTCAATATGAAATTCGGACAGCCATCAAATCGCAATATTTGGCCGACTTCATTGCAAAATTTATAGACACCCCAGAAATCCCTACAGAATGGAATCTCTATATAAACAGTTCCTCAAATAAAACTGGAAGTGGCGCGGGTGTGATAATTGAAAGCGACTAGGGAACCCAAATCGAACTTTTCCTCAAATTCGGGTTCTCTGCTTCAAACAACCAAGCTGAGTACGAGGCACTACTAGCTGGTTTGAAGCTGGCTAAGGAGGTTGGAGCTCAAAAGCTCATCATCTTTAGTGACTCACAGGTGGTCACTTCACAAATAGCAGGGAGTTACCAAGCCAAGGATCCCACCATGAAAAAGTACTTGGACAAAACCAAAGAACAGCTCGGACAACTCGGGGAATATGAAGTCCGCCATATACCCCGAGAACAGAATGCTCGAGCTGATGCACTCTCAAAATTAGCTAGCACCAAACCAGGGGGCAACAATAGAAGCCTCATCCAAGAGATGCTGCAGAACCCGTCAATCTCGGAAGAAGAGAAGGTCTTAGCCATAATAGGTCTGGATCAAGGATGAATGACTCCCATAATTAATTACCTCAAAACAGAAACACTCCCTACAGATAAGAAGGAGGTAAAGAGGTTAAAACGGGAAGCACAATACTACACCATCATAAATAATACTCTATACAAGAGAGGGATTTCAACACCACTATTAAAATGCGTGCCGACTTCCAATACAAAAGAAGTTTTAAAAGAAGTACACAGTGGCATCTGTGGCAACCATCTCGGAGCACAGGCACTCACAAAGAAAGTACTCCGAGCTGGATTTTATTGGCCGACCTTACAAAAAGAAGCAGCAGAATTTGTGAAGACATGTCCACCATGTCAGAAACATGCCAACTTTCACATCGCCCCGCCAGAGGAGCTCATCAGCGTAACCTTGCCCTGGCCATCCGCAAAATGGGGACTCGATCTTCTCGGAACCTTCCCTCAAGGATCAGGACAAGTCAAATTCCTCATAGTGGGAGTAGACTATTTCACAAAATGGATCGAGGCAGAACCCCTAGCTAATGCCACTGCTCAAAGAAGTCAAAAATTCCTATATAGAAATATTGTCACAAGGTTTGGGATTCCATACACTATAACCACAGACAATGGCACTCAATTTACAGATGCAGGCTTCAGAAAGCTGGTGGCCGATCTAAACATAAAACACCAATTCATATCCGTAGAACACCCCCAGGCGAATGGACAAGCAGAAGCTGCTAACAAAGTCATATTAGCCGGGTTAAAACGGAGATTACAAGATGCAAAAGGAGCCTGGGCTGAAGAGCTCCCACAAGTTCTATGGGCATATCGGATAACTCCACACTCCACTACAAGGGAATCACCTTTCCGATTAGCTTACGGGATGGAGGTAATGATCCCAGTGGAAGTCGAGGAAGGATCACCCAGAGTGATTCACTACAGTGAAGAGGCCAATTCCCAACTTCAAAGGGAAGAACTCGACCTACTTCCAGAAATCTGAGAAAGAGCTCGGATCAGGGAAGAAGCATTAAAACGTTGAATGGTTTCAAGATACAATCAAAAGGTAGTGCAGCTAGGTTTTATCGAGAACGACCTCATCCTAATCCGAAATGATATCGGAACAACTCGACCTGGACAAGGAAAGCTGGCAGCAAACTAGAAAGGACCCTACTGAGTCATAGAAGTGCTTGAAAAGGGCTACTACAGGCTGTCTGAACTTGAAGGGCGAGAGCTTCCAAGGTCATGGCACGCCTGCAACCTCAGAAGGTACTATAGTTAAAGGTAATAAAGATCTTAGGATAAGGCGCACTCTTTTTCCTGAAAAGGTTTTTTAATGAGATGCCAAGCCAAGATCTATAAACTGCCCGACTTAAAGGGATACAATGCCCACGTGTATATATCTACATTTTATTTTGAATGAAGTTTTTAGATTTTCTACAAATTCTTAAGACGCATTAATCTGAAAAGCTAAACATTCATCGCCCGATTATAAAACTACAAGATCGACAGAAAGTGAAAATCAAATTCACTGCTTGATCACGATAAAGACCAAAGAAGATGAAAACCAAATTCATCAAAAGGTCAACCAAACAAGGATCAAACTCAATTTCTACAAAATCGGCAAAGATGAAAAGGCGACAAAAACAGAATAATACAAGAAGTTATCCAAAGTGATCCATAGAAAGGACCTGACGAGGTCTTAATAAAAATGGGTTGCTAAAAATAACTTAAAGACCGGCCGACGTAAAGAAGTCGGACCAGTCGACCACAATAACCAAAGTTATAAAAAGTAAATCCCTGAAAAGAGGCCTGGCCAACCCTAAAAAAGAGGATTACTAAAAATAACTTAAAAGGGACCGACAAAACGAAGTCGGCCCAAAACAAAAAAGTTATAAAAAGTAATCCCTAAAAGAGACCTGACAAAGGTCCAAGAAAGAGGATTACTAAAAATAACTTAAAAGGGACCGACAAAATGAAGTCGGCCCAAAAAAAAGTTATAAAAAGTAATCCCTAAAAGAGACCTGACAAAGGTCCAAGAAAGAGGATTACTAAAAATAACTCAAAAGGGACCAACATGACAAAGTCGGCCCAAAATAAAATGTTACAAAAAGTAATCCCTAAAAGAGACCTGATAAAGGTCCAAGAAAGAGGATTACTAAAAATAACTTAAAAGGGACCGACATGATGAAGTCGGCCCAAAACAAAAAAGTTATAAAAGGTAATCCCTAAAAGAGACCTGACAAAGGTCCAAGAAAGAGGATTACTAAAAATAACTTAAAAGGGACCAGCATGATGAAGTCGGCCCAGAACAAAAGTTATAAAAGTAATCCATAAAAAGAGATCTGACAAAGATCCAAAAATGGATTACTAGAGATAACTTAGAGGAGGCCGACACAACAAAACCGACTCGGCAAGCTACCAAAAGTTATAATCCATAGGAAAAAACCTACCAAGGTCCAAGCGGAAGCGAAAACACGACCAAGTCTAAAAGAAGTCAGATAATAGAAGGCAGGCGCTATAAGGGATCCAAGTCGGATCCAGAAAGCCATGACTTCACGAAAATCAAATTACTGATCAGAAAGCACAAAGAAGACTAGTTGTATAAAGCTAGCTTCAACCCAAATGGAGAACAAAACACAAAGGCAATCAAAAGAGATTGGACAACAAGGCTCCAACACTCAAGATTTCCTAAGTTTTCAGAAAATGCAGAAAAGCATATCTCAAAGAGGAATAAAATCGCTATAAAAAACAAGACCTAAGAGGCCACCTGAAGTCGACACTCAAAAGGCCTGCAAAGTTACCTTGATTTTTCAAAATAAAATTGCTAAAAAAGCAACTAAAGAGTATCAAGAAGTCAGAACCACCAATTACAAAATTTAAAAAGTTCAAAGCCCACAAGCCAGGTTATATACAAAACATCCAGAATAGTCAGAGAGGATCCAAAGAGTTCCCAGTTGCAGCATCCTGAGGTGAAGGAGGACGAGTCTGAAGGGGCACCACATCTACCATCCCATCATCCCGGTTCAGGATCTGACAATCAAGATCCACAACGGCAGGGGTTGAAGAAGCCGGCGCAACAGAGACTTTGGCGGCAGGCACAGGAGGAGGCTCGATGTCATCATCATCATTGGGGTCATCAGGGACAATTTTACCATCCTTCACAATGTTGTCCAAGCTGAAGAGAGAGAGGTCGAGATCGGGCGCAAGGACTCGAACTTGATCCTTCAAATTCTCATAAGCAGCATTGACACTGCCCACAAGATGACCCTAGAGCTCGGCATAATTAGCTCGGGCAGACTCCAAATCCTCCTTAAGACGCATAATCTCCCTATAGGTCGTGACATAACTCTTCTTATGCTTTAACACCGTATCCTCAGCCAACTTTGCAGAAGCCGCTAAGGCAATAGCTCTAGTCTTTTCACCCTCCAACTCTTTCTCCAACTTGGTCACCTTCACCTCGAGCTCCTCCTTTAAACCCTTAATCCGGTCAAACTCTGATTTGGCCTCCTCCATAAAGGCCTTCGTTGCATAGATAGGAAGATCTTGGGCAGTTCGGTATAGAGCCGCCCCCATATGTGCCATCTTGATGCTACTCCGAGTTATGAAATCCAAATGACGAAGAAGAGAAATATCATCCACAGGAAGGGCACCATAGGGATCAATCTGCTGGTCGACAAACCCAATAGCATCGAAATCAGAAGCGTCCAGATTGAAAGGCTCAACAGTCCTAGGTCTTTTTGAAGGAGGAACGGCCGTAGGAGAAGAAACGGCAGCAGAAGACTGGGGAGGGTCGAGCACACGGACCCAAGGGGTAGGAATCATTCTCCTCGGCCCAGGAGAGCTTGGTACTGATGGCTTCGGCAGAACATGAGAAGACCTTTCCTCAGTATCTTTGGCCGAGATGTTTTGGGCCGCAGTAGCCTTCCTCGCCTTTTTGAAGGCTTTCATAGAGTCATTATTTTTGGCCATTACTGAAAAACAAAATCAACCATAAAAGCAATTTACAAGCTGCTAAAAGAAGGAAGCAAAGTAAAAACAAAGCAAAACATTTCAATTAATACCCAACGCAGTTCGGACAAAGGATGGGTCCCCCAAAAAATTTCTTAGTGTCAAGATAAGGAGGTTCCCCCCAAATATCCTCCAAAAAATTTACAAAGGCCTGCTCGACTTCGTCAAGCATCTCCCACATGTATCGAGACACCACTACATTTTGTTGCCAACACAAGGGGAAGGCAGGCTCATCATTCGCTTCCAGAAAAAACGGTCGAGCTCCCTCAACCGCTCGGACCTTAAAAAAGTAGTTCTTGAAGTCCCTAAAGGACTCGTCATACATGGCAAAAACTTTTTGTCCTTGGACAGATCTAAAGGAAATCCAAAAGGCTTTTTTTTTTGAAGAAATCCCGGGCTTAGTTAAGACAAAAAGGTAAAGAAAGTGAGTCTGGGAAGGTGTGACGTTCAACTCTTGGCAAAGCAGCTGAAAGATCTTGATAAAACCCCAGGAGTTCGGATGAAGTTGGGATGGAGCTATGTTACACGACCACAACAAATCGATCTCAAAAGAAGTGAAAGGAAAAGAAATATCCAACTGACTGAAAAAATAGTCATAAGCATAAAAGAAAGGGCGTTCCCCCCGGAAAAGAGCAGGAAAACAAACCCTCTCCTCAGAATCAGGCGCTACCAAATCATAGTTCCTTTCCTGATCTCTACTCTTATAGAGTCGATGATGCTTTCTAAGATCTGCACAGAATTCGGAATTAACTACAGAGACGTACATCAAGACAAGGGAATCCAGCCAATCAGACATGCCCTCGGGAACTTTGGAAGAAGTCTCGACAATATTTTTACGAGAAGACATGGTCAACTAGTCCTATAGCAAGAGAAAGAAAATGGATTACTAATCAAAGTAACTCGGACAAACGTGACTCAGAGCAATGCAAACAGTAAAAGAAAAACCTCAAGACGCACATTAAGGTCTAGGGGCATCCTTTGGAGGCAGGGATAGAGTAAGGACTCAGAAAAGAGTCTACAAGGCTACACCCTAACAAAAACTCTTAGCAAAAAAACATAAATCCCCCCAAACAAGCAACGACACGAAGAAAATCAAAACGAGCCACCAGAAAAATCGTTACTTTCTACAAAGTTCATCAGCAAAATTACCAACATGGCGAAAGTCATCAAAGGAGCAATCTATGGGGAAAGCAAATAGTAACAACATGCAGAGGAGCACTAAACAACAATAAACAAACACGCAAAATCCTCAGCTAACAGGGAACCCACTCAAGAGCATACACAAGGCCAAAAAGCCAGAAAAACATGCATCACATCAACAATCGAGCAATAACGATGCAAAAAGGTTCAAGCTTTCCAACATGCATTCAAGCAAAATCAAAGCTTTACCAAGAACCGAATGCAAAGTGACAAAGGAAGTAAAGGAGAAAGCTTCGAAGGAATTGAAGACGGAAAGATAGAATCCGGAATCGCCTTTCAAAGCAAAGAAAGCACCAACAATCACCAAACGGCGTCGTAGAGAGAAACGCGAAAATGCAAGTCTCAAGCAAAAATAGAAAGTGAGAAAGAAAAGGGGGAAGTTACAGCAAAGAAACAGAGAAGAGAAACCGTTTTTTGTGAAAAGTTCAAAATGAATGAGGAAACGGAGCATTAAAAGAATTAATGAGGTTATTAAACCCTCGCGCATTCCCAAAGCAAGGAGACGCGCGTTTTCAAAAGAATGAAAATTCAAAGAAAACATTCCGTATTCAAAGGAGAACTCTACAAAGAAGAAGTCGACAAAATGCTCGAGTTCGGCTTCACCAGAGAAGGATCGAAGTCCTAAAACTAAGACTCGACCTCAAAAGAAAGACCGAGCTCGAGCAGGGGCACTGTTCATACCCTGGTTCGAGCTGTCCGACCCGGGATGTTTAGCGATAAGGCGACCGACCTCTTCAGGTCAGACTATCCGACCTCTTCTCAAAGAGCTCGACCAAATTACCAGGAAAGCCCAATAAGGGCCCAGATAGAGGAACACGACCCAAATCCAAAGGCTACCCAAGCCTAGAGATAAGGGCGGTTCCCTTGAAGATAAGATGACTTCACTCAAAGATAAGATAAGATAAGATAACTATCTTATCCCCAGAAAGGTCATCCCCTACTATTATAAATACACTGGAGCACCCAAGTATAACTCATACTCTGATTCTACTAAAAACCTGCTTAATACCCTTGCTAACTTAAGCATCGGAGTCCCTTGCAGGTACCACCACCCTCCGGTGACAAAGGATCAGCCGCATTGCCAGTCCAACAAGTCGGACACGACAGCTCCGTCCGCCACCCACCAGCCAGACACGTCAGCTCCAACCCGTACAAAAGATCTCGTCCGAGATCGACCTACAGTTTCAGGTAACCCTCGGAACAAGAACCAAAGCGCATGGGTCTAGAAGGATGTTTGGTCACTTCATTGAGAATTCGCCTTGCTTACCACCCGGATGGAACAATGATGATCAACTTGAAGACGGGTGTCAAAACAAAGTGTGGGATCCCAGATCGCACAAGGAAAATCAAATTTGGGAGCTAATGGCTTGTGAAGAACTCCATCAAGGCTTGGAGGCATTACTTTTGAAGATTGGAGCTTATTGGAGATTCAAGCATTGGTGGATGTTCCAAGATGAATTTAAGCACAAGCCACCTTGATGAGGAGCTCCCCATAAGTCCAAATTAAGGATAATAAACAAAAGTGCTAAGTGGGAGACACCCCACCATGATAAAATCTTTCCTTTCTTCTCTTTTGTAAATATTGGTAAGATTAGTTTAATTTCATATTTTTATTGGTTTGTTGAGTTTAGTTGGTAGTTTAATATGTTAAATAAGGTTTTATGGTGTTTTGGTAGCTGTTTGGAGGATTGGAAGGCTTGGTTTGGTGCAAAAATATAGAAAAATTTTGAAAAACAGAGCACCAACCCACGCTACGCGTGCCTCATGCGTACGCGTGCATCAAGCATTTTCGACCATCCATGCCACGCGTCATCCATGCGTACGCGTGGATGCAAAAATTCCCCTCCAAGCCATTTTCCCGAGAGTTGCGCGTACNTCGGGTCATCTTCTCAAGGAATTACAGGGAGGTATGATTTATTATTGGTTATGGAAAAGGTAGAATTTTGGGTTTTTGAAAAGGTTTGAACAAAAGAAATAATTTGCAGGAATTAGTAAATCAATAACTAAGAAAACTCTAGGCAAGGTATGAGAATTTGGAAGTCCTATCCTAGTTATCCTTATCGATGGTGATGAGAATTGAGTTTTAATCCCACCTAGTTAACCTTTACTAAAGCAAAGGAAAGTCAAGTGGACTAATTAGTTTGATCCTCAAGTTCTAGCCAACTCCTAAGAAATGACTAGAGTTATCGGAATTCAATTCAATTAGCAAAAATAACAATTATCAATCACGATGAGTTTGATAACTCAAGAGTCTCCAATTAATCAATTAAAGCCAAGAATATAAAAAACTAAATAAGAATCATAAATCTGAAATACCTCAATTGCATTAATGATAGAAAATCAATCTAAACATAAAGAGTTCATAAATAAAATAAATAAAAGGAACATTGAACTGAGAAGAAGTTAAAGTCCTAAATCCTTTAAGAGGAATCCTAATCCTAAAACCTAAGAGAGAGGAGAGAACCTCTCTCTCTAAAAACTACATCTAAATTATGAAAAGTGAATAATGGAAGACATCTCTATGAATGGATGCATTTTCCCACTTTATAACCTCTAATCTATGTTTTTTTGGACTTGGATCTGGGCCGAAAGGGTTTCAGAAATCCTTGGGGGCATTTTCTGCAGTTTCTGCACGTGGCGCCTGTCACGCGTCTGCGTGGGTCACGCGGTCGCGTCATCTGGGAGTTTTCCTTATCACGCGTTCGCTTCGGTCACGCGTATGCGTCATTTGCGTTCTGCTCAAGGCAAGCATCCGCGTTAGTCATGCGTTCGCGTCGCTGCCTTTTCGCGCTAGGCATGCAGCCGCGTCGTCCATGCGTTCGCGTCGTTGCCCTTTTCTTCAAAACTCCATTTTTGTGCTTTCCTTTTATTTTTGTATGTTTTCTTTCTGTCCTCTAAGCCATTCCTGCATTAGGAGATCTGAAAATACTTAACACACAAATCACGGCATCGAATGGTAATAAAGGGTAATTAAAAATAAATATTTTTAAAGCATAGGAAACATGTTTTTCACATATATCACATAATAAGGAAGGGAAAGTAAAACCATGCAATTTACATGAATAAGTGGGTGCGAGATTGAATAAATCACTTGAATTGAGCATAAAATACGTCATAAAATATGGGTTTATCAACCTCCCCACACTTAAACAATAGCATGTCCTCATGCTAAATCCTAGAGAAAGGGTAAAGTTAGAATGGTGGAATCTTATGGAATGCAATCTATTTTAAATGCAAGCTACCTAAATGAGTCATGCAATTCTAGTTATTATTCACTTGTATATAAGGCTTACATGTAGTTAAATTAATTCACATTTTCATGGAATCATATATGCATAGCCAAACCTTAGATAATGTTAAAGCACTTTTGCAATTGAGATGGGTAAAAGTATTTCACAAACTTGCAAGACAATTAGCAATTAAGCAGAGATATATGGTGATGAGCTATTGAACCCTCACTAGATTTTGTGTTTACTCTTTAGTCACTCAGTATTTATTGGGTTAATCACTCTATTCTTTTTCTATCCTTGCTTTCTAAAACTTTGTTCTTCATCTAACCAATCAACAACTATGGAATATAGACATACAAAAATCATGAGGTCTTTTTCAAAGTTGTAATGGGGCCAAGGTAAAGGTAAGAGTATATGTATAAGGCTAAGTGAGCTAACAAAGTGAATCCTTGATTAGTCTAAGATTTCACCTTACATACATACTTTATATACTTTAAAGTTCCTTTACCTATTTACCCAAATTTTCCCATTTTGTATTACAAGCTCATGCATTAATTTTAATTTTGAAATTTTGTCCCATGTGCATTGATTTTTATTTTGCATTTGGAAAATTTTTGTATCCCTTTATTTAAATACTGAAAATAATTATTTTTTTTTGCACATAGTAATTTAGTTATTTTGATTTCACATGAGCATGCTTCCCAAATTTCTAAAATAACTTATTCATTTTAAATCCCTACTTTGTTTCTATCATCCCATGTTCCCATAAAATTCCCCACACTTAAATTGTACACAATATCTATCTTAAGCTAACCAAGGATTCAACTTGGGATTTTTATTTTATTTTTCTGCTTAAGGCTAGTAATGTGGTTATAGAACAAGAGGGGATTAAGAAGCTCAAGGGGGCTAACAAGGGTGATGTAAAAGGTAGGCTAAATTGGGATAAGTGAGGAAAAATTCAAATGATGGCCTCAATCATCTCTTTGTATGTATCTATATTCTATATTGGACATATAGATTAAAACAAAGTAAAGAACATCAGAATGAAAAAGAAGGGCAAACCACACATGAATGAAATTTATGGTTTGAATGTAACCATACAATTAAGCTCAAAACTCACAGGCTGTGTGTTCTCTAGCTCAGAAATCATAAACTAAAGTGTAAAATGCGGAAATAAAGTAAAAATACAGCAAAAGAACAATGTTCAAGTGCTGAAAAAAATAAAAATAAAAATACATAAAAATAAACAAAATAGGATAAAAAGAGTCTGAAAAGTGGTTCACCAAAAAGATTTGCCAGAGATGGCAACCTCCCCATACTTAAAATATAGCATCGTCCTCGATGCTTACTCAAGCTGGGTGTGAAGAAGTGTCATCACCGGAAGGATGGGCTGCTGGAGTCTCTGTGGTGGCCTGAGGGTCTGCAGGCTGGATAAGTGTAGGAGGATCTGTCTACTGCAGTGGAGGCGCTGACTGTAGAGGGATCTCCGGATCTGCGGCCTGTAGCTGGTGGTGCTCCTCATGATGTGGCGCAGCCTACTCTGGTCCTGCCTGCTCAGCTGCTCTCTGTGCATGTGTCTCCTCCTCATGCTCGGCCGCCTCCTCCTCAGATGGCTCTGATGGTGTGTCAGGCTCAGAGGAAATGTCATGGTGACCAGTGCGGAGCAACAACTTTAAATGCTCATAGCGTCGCTTGTTGCGACGCTCAGATCTCTCATATCACCGCTGGTTGTGGTGCTCCATCTGGTCTAGCTACTGAAATAGGCGGTGCACGAGGTGGTAAATGGGCTCTGAGGCAGGTGGAGGTGCAGTGGTGGTAGCTGGTGCAGCAGTGGATAAAGAAAGGGCAGCTGAAGGTGTGGCTGCCTCAGCAAAAGCGGTAAGAAATGGGGGTCTGTAACCTAAAGCCTGAAACTTCCTGCTGTGAGGGATAATCTTCTTGCAGTCTGCAGCAGGTGGCTTCTCATCAGCAAGCTCCCAAGGCACGTCAGCTCAACGGCTGAGCTGGGTGATCAGATAAGGGAAAGGGAGAGTGCCTCTGATATGGACCCTGGCCATGTAATGCCTGATGAAATGTGGAAGATACAGGTCCTTACCCTCCATCACACACCAGATGAGGGTGATCATAGCAGCGGGCAGCTCTGTCTCATGAGTGCTCGACATCACATAGTTGCTCAGAATCTGGTGCCAGAGCCGAGCCTCATCATTCAGGTAAATCAGCTTGATTCCCTTAGGCATCGCTGTATTCTTTCCCATGACCCATGGGACAGTAGGATCAAGGGCTATTCTCTACTTGACAGCATCCCAGTCAAATCTCATAAATCTCATATCCTCTTCAGCCTTTTGGTAACCGTTAGGCTGATCTGACTTAGGCTGAAGGTGGAGGATGTCCTCAATAGCTTCCTCAGTGACCAAAATCTGTTTCCCTCTGAGGTGCACTGCATCCAGGGAAGTCTTGAAATAGTTACAGTAAAATTCTCTGACCCAGGAAGCATTGACCTCTGTCAAGTTTCTTTCCAAGAAGAACCAGCCTCTCTATTTTATCTGTTCGGAGGTGTACTGCTGTAGTTCTTCTGGAATTTTTAGAGTTCTTTCCAGGTACAGGTTCCTGGAAGTGGCAAACTGATGCGAGCGGAAATTGGCGAGTTAAGAATGATTATAAAATATGCGTTGCAAGTATAGTTCACAACTAACCAGAAATCCGTTTATCAATTTAGAAAGGTGTCACAGAAATTGAAATGAAAATACTGGGAGTATGAATCCCAGGTCGTCTCCCAACGAGTTGCAGAAAAGTGTGCTATTTTATTAATCAGATGTTTTCAAAATGGTTTGAGTTGAATGGCAGAAAATTAAATTAGAGAATGTATATAAATTTAAATAAAAGCCTTGACTGGGAGTTGATTAGTTGGAAGCCCTATTCTTGTTGCAGTACTCTCAAGACTAATTGATAATTGGGGATTATTCTGTTTATTTGTCCCTCACTAAGTAAGGAAAAGTTAAACAAGTTGGAATGCTATCTCTATCCACAAGTTCCAATCCGCTCTTGGGAGGATTGGTGTTAGTGACTAGAGAGCAATCCAACAATAAACCCAACTACAACCTTTCTCTTGAGCATCCCAACTTCAAGGGTTTCTTTCAATCAACTGTTGTTGGTTTATGCATGTTCTCTGGCTCTAGTCTGCTTTTCTGGGCCAAAAACTGGGTCAAAATAAGGCTCGAAATCGCCCCCAGCGATTCTGCAGATTATGCAGATCGCTTATGTCACGCGGTCGCGTCATCCATGCGGCCGCGTCATTCGGCTTTCTGCTTTGCCACGCGGTCGCGTCATCCATGCGGCCGCGTCACTCGTGCTATTCCATGCCGCGCAGTCGCGTCATCCATACGTCCGCGTCACTGCGATTTCCTCTCTTTCGTGCGGTCGTGTCATCTATGCGGCCGCGTCACTTCTCGCTGGTCATCTCCTCAATTCCTTGTGTTCCTCCCATTTTTGCAAGCTTCCTCTCCAATCTCCAACTCATTCATGCCCTATAAAGCCTGAAACACTTAACACACAGATCACGGCATCGAATGGAATAAAGGAGAAATAAAATACATAATTAAAAGTCTCTAGGAAGCAAGTTTTCAATCATGCAATAACTTTAGGAAGGAATTATAAATGCATGCTTATTTAACGAATAAGTGGGTAAAGATCATGATAAAACCACACAATTAAACACAATATAAACTATAAAATAGTGGTTTATCAACCTCCCCACGCTTAAACATTAGCATGTCCTCATGCTTAGTTGAAGGAGATAAAATGAATGAGTAAGAACATGTAAAACCTATGAAATACAATGCAACCTATATATATGAATGCAACTATATGATTTTTGTCCACTTGATCAAAAGTAAGTAAGCTCTTCAAAATAATTACAAACCAAATTTCACTAACTCAATTCTTATACAGTAAGAACAGATAAAAATGCAAGAAGATAGCTCATGAAAGCAGGGAACATAGAAATTCAAGCATGGAACCCTCACTGATGATGTATATACACTCTAGTCTCTCTAGTGTATAGGGTAATCACTCTATCCTTCTCTAATCATGCTCTCTAATTTTTTTTTGTTCTTCTCCTAACCAATCAACAACATTTAATATACCAATGCAAACATCATGAGGTCTTTTCAAGGTTGTAATGGGGCCAAGGTAAGGGTGAGGATATATATATATATATATATGGCTAAGTAAGCTTATAAATTGAATCTTTAATTAACCCAAGCTTTAACATAACCTATATATATATTCTATATAACTTTTAAAATTCATACCTAGCTACCCAGAAATCCCTTTCACATCCATACTCATGTATCAACCTTTTATTTTGATTTTATCATACATGCATTGATCTTTGAATGCTTGACTTAGCATTGGGGTAATTTTGTCCCCTTATTTATTTATTGAGTATTTTTAGATTTTTTTTATAAACATAGAAACATAAAAATAACACAGCTTATCAATGCACATAGATTTTTAATTCTTATAGTTTCACATGAGTAGGTATCCAAATTCTCATAATATTATCATGACTCATTCCCTTATTATCCTTTGTTCCCACAATTTTCCATACTTGATTGACTCACACAATTCTATCTTAAGCTAACCAAAGATTCAATTTGGGATATATAATTATTTTTTTCGCTTAAGGCTAGTAATGTGGTAAAATATAGAACAAATGGGATTTAAAGGCTCAAAGTGGCTAACAAAGATAATTGAAAGGGTAGGCTTTATTTGGATAAGTGAGCTAAATAAATAATGGCCTCAATCATATGCAAACATATAAATATAATAAACATTGGACATATAGGATGAAACAAAATATAGATTACAATCATAGAGAAGTAAACACACAAGAACAAAATAATTATGGTTAAATAATGTAACCATTCATAAAGGCTCAAATCTCACAGGTTGTGTGTTCTTTAGCTCAAAAATCATGTTCCAAATACAACTTCAAGCAAATTTAACATAAAAGTTTTAATTAAAATTAGTGAAATTTTGTTCCAAAGATAGGGTCTTAGAAGAAACTTATTGTCTTTTCAATCAAGCAGAACATGCATGCAACTAACCTATTACTATGCAATTTATCCTATTCTATAAAAGAAAAATCTAACTAAATATCCTAATTTATTGGTGCTAGGGAAGAGAAATTACCTCCAGAAGTCAGGTACTGACCGACCTCCCCACACTTAAGGCTTTACACCGTCCTCGGTGCCATCTGTCAAGAACAAAGGTGGGCTGGTAGTAGTATCTCCACAGTTGGGACCATCATGGCTCCCTGTGCTCGTAAAGAAAGTGGATTCTGGGGTATCTGAGCCTTTGAATTTTCCCATGATCAGCTCCTTGAGGTATGTGAATCGGCGCTTGTTACGGCGCTCTCTCATCTTAGCTTTGTGTTCTTGCCGATCTAACTTTTCAAGTATCTGCTGGAGCAGTTGGGCTGTTGTAGGTGCTTGTGGTGTTGAAGAAGGAATATCTTTAACTGGTTCAGTAGGCTGGCTGATAGTGGCTGCTGGAAGTCTAAGGTACTTTCCGTTAGGGACATACTGATCATCCCGTGGAAGCATGGCTTTGGTGTCCCCAGCTCTGTAGGAGACTCCGGCTGCTGAGACAAGATCTGAGACCAGGGCGGGAAAAGGTAAGTTACCTGCGATTTGTACGTGTCCCATGGCATTCCGGATATGTCTTGGTAGATTCAGAGGTTGGTCTGTAAGGATGCACCATAGTAGAACGGCCATGTCCGCAGTGAAGGAGGACTCGTGAGTGCTCGGAAAGACGTAATGGGACATAATCTGTGCCCATACGCGAGCCTCCAAGGTAAGTGCTGAAGCCAAAATTCCCTTAGGGCGGGTACGATGGTATCCGTAGATCCATCGGCTGCCAGGTAGTGCGATAACTCTGAAAATGGCGTCCCAGTCAAATTGGTAAAACTGGCACTTGAGTGCGGCTTCTTGAAAGGCATCCAATCCTTCTGGAATAGGGGGAAGACTTAGAACTCTTTGAATGGCCTCTTCTGTAATGGGGACTTGCTTTTGACGGACGTAGATAGACTGCAGGGTTGGTAAGGTGGTAGTTGGAGTAGAACTCGACTACCCAAGAAAGATTGACCTGCCTTGGCTGTCTCTGTAGGAAACCCCATTGTCTTTAGGCAATTTGTGGCTCAACAAATGTAGCAATGTGGTTTGGGAGGAGAAGGTATTCGTTGTTGTAACTCCTTTCTACCAGGATGGGGAACATCTGCTCACAGTAGCGATTGGGGAATCGCGCAGTGTCCTTTGCTGGGAAAGCTCTTTCTTTATCATCAACCTTTATGATCCTCTTAATTTTCTTTGTTGAGGGCTTTACCGCAGTTGAAGAAGGCTCTGCCACTAATGCTCTCTTCGTTCCTCTCCTTGCTGGTTGTTTGGGAGTAGCTTTCTCTTTTCCTTTCTTGGTGGCCATCCTGAAAAAAAGAGAAGAGAAAGTAAATTAAATTTAAAGAGATAGAGCAAGGAAGAGAACAGAAAGGATGGTTATAAATGCACATAAAAAGGTAAATGATATTAACACACGCTCATGAGTACATGTGAAAACTCATTAATGGAAAATAACTAGTGCATATGATGGCAAGTGAATGCAAGGTGTTTATTGGCATGCCGGAAAAGGGCATGAGTAGCATAGATCAAGCATCACTCGTAACAAACCATCACGTTTGTATTGACAATGAAATTCAATGCATAAAATAGTAAAGGGAATTTGTGAAAAGCAAACATTGAATATTAGAGTAGAAAGATGTAGAGAAGTTCATAATGCCATATGGGCTTTTTCACAAACACATAGTATGCATATAGAAGAGGCTCTTGAAAATAAGAATTTGAACATGCAAGTAATCCCTTAAAAAGCAATATATAATTGTCAAACAAATTTAGAATAATCCACAAGCATATAAAAATAAATAATGACTCACATAAATTGATAACACCAAGTAAAAAGGAAAAAGAAAGAAAAAAGAAAATATGAACAATGAAGGTAAAAAGAAAAGAAAAAAAGATAACATAGAAAAAATAAGAAGAATAATAGAAAAGTAAGGAGGGAAGGAGAAAGAAAAACCTTGTTAATGGGGCTGAGAGAGAGTAAAAAGGTGAGAAAGAAGGAAGAAGGGAAGAAGGGAGGGAGAAGAAATAAGGAGGGAAAAGAAAATAGGATTTGGGGAGAAAAAGATATAATAATTGGCAAATTAGGAAAACTATGCGGCGCAAGCGACGCGGTCGCGTGGGGCACGCGGTCGCGCGCCTTGCGCTTAAACTCAATGACGCGATCGCGTCGGTCACGCGGTCGCGTGACCCGTTTTAGGCTAATGGCGCGAGGGTAGCCTCGACTCGCATAACTCTCTATTCAAAATCATATTAGTGCCAAATTTTGGGTGATGCGATCGCGTGGGGCATGCGATCGCGTGAGTGGGAAATTATTGGGAAACGACGCGGTCGCGTGGGGCATGCGATCGCGTGAGAGGGACTGCGCGTCCAACGCCAGTCTAGTACCACTCTAGCACAACTTTCGGCTATGCACCCTTGTTACGTCGAAATCCAGGTCACGCGGCCGCGTGGGGCACGTGGTCGCGTGGGAGGCCATTATTCGCATATGACGTGGTCGCGTGGGATGATTTGTGCCATTGGCACGCCTCCAGCCCTGCTCCTGCGTAACTCTCTGTTCATATTAATATTGTTTCCCAGCTCCCTGCGACGCGGACGCGTCAATAAGGCGGTCGCGTCGCGTGATTTTTTTTTAATTAAAAATATGTGAATGCAGATGCACAAAATGTACTAATGAAGAGAAGAGTTATTGAATAAGAAAATTAAAAATAAGGAAAAGAACGATCATACCATGGTGGGTTGTCTCCCACCTAGCACTTTGCTTTAACGTCCGTAAGTTGGACGCTCCACTAGCTCAGTCTTCAACTATGTGAGGATCTTCCAAGAGGAAGATCTCGAGCTCCTTGTTTTTCTTCAGCTTCTCGCCATGGTACAGCTTTAAACGATGTCTATTAAATTTGATAGGTTCAGAGCTTGAAGGATGACTCAGGTGATAGACTCCGTACGGTTCGGCCTTCTCTACTCTGTATGGATCTTCCCATCTTGATCTCAACTTGCCTGGCATGAGCCTTAGTCGATATTTATAGAGGAGGACTAAGTCCCCAGGTTGGAACTCTTTCCTCTTGATGTGCTGATCATGTACAGCCTTCATCTTCTCCTTGTATAGTCTTGAGTTCTCATAAGCTTCTAGGCGAAGGCTTTCCAGTTCCTGCAGTTGCAACTTCCTTTCAGCTCCGGCTCTCTCAATTCCCATGTTGCATTCCTTTACTGCCCAAAAGGCTTTATGCTCTATTTCAACAGGGAAATGACAAGTTTTTCCATAAACTAAGCGGAAAGGACTCATCCCAATGGGTGTTTTGTATGCTGTTCTGTATGCCCAGAGTGCATCTTGTAGCCTGGTGCTCCAGTCTCTTCTATGAGGTTTGACTATCTTCTGCAAGATACGCTTTATCTCTCTATTTTACACCTCGGCTTGCCCGTTAGTCTGAGGATGGTAGGCTGTTGCAACTTTATGAATTATCCTATGCTTCTTCATTAGTCCTGTTAGTCTCCTGTTACAAAGATGGGTGCCTTGATCGCTCACGATTGCTCGTGGTGATCCAAAGCGACAAATAATATGGTTTCTCACAAAGGAAACAACAGTGTTAGCATCATCATTGCGGGTAGAAATTGCTTCCACCCATTTGGAAACGTAATCCACAGCTAACAATATATAGAAATAACCATTAGAATTTGGAAATGGACCCATGAAGTCAATGCCCCAAACATAAAAAATTTCACAGAAAAGCATAATCTGTTGAGGCATGTCATCCCTCCTGGATATATTACCAAATTTCTGGCATGGGAAACAAGATCTACAAAATTCAGCGGCGTCCCTAAAAAGAGTAGGCCACCAGAATCCACAGTCTAAGATTTTTCTAGCAGTTCTTTGAGGGCCAAAATGTCCTCCACTCTCAGATGAGTGACAGGCCTCTAAGATGGACTGGAATTCTGATTGAGGCACACACCGTCTAATTATCTGGTCAGTGCTACATCTCCATAAATATGGGTCATCCCATATATAATATTTAGACTCGCTTTTCAGCTTGTCTCTTTGATGCTTAGAAAAGTTTGGAGGAAAGGTGCGGCTAACTAGATAATTAGCTACAGGTGCATACCAAGGGATTATCTCAGATACTGCTTGCAGGTTATCAAATGGGAAATTATCAGATATAGGAGTGGAGTCATCTGTAATATGTTCAAGGCAACTCAAGTGGTCTGCCACTAAATTCTGGTTACCACTCCTATCCTTAATTTCTAAATCAAATTCTTGTAATAGCAGTATCCAACGTATAAGCCTTGGTTTGGACTCCTTTTTAGATAATAAATACTTTAGAGCTGCGTGGTCTGAATACACTACTACTTTAGTACCAAGTAAATAGGCTCGGAATTTATCCAGAGCAAAAACAATAGCAAGAAGCTCTTTCTCAGTAGTAGTGTAATTCGACTGGGCGGCATCTAAAGTTTTAGACGCGTAAGCAATAACAAAAGGATCCTTACCTTCACGCTGAGCCAGTGCTGCTCCTACTGCATGGTTGGAAGCATCACACATTATTTCAAATGGTTGGCTCTAATCTGGTCCTCTCACAATTGGGGCTTGAGTCAGTGCGGTCTTCAGCTTATCAAACGCTTGTTTGCAATTTTCACTGAACTCGAACTCAATATCTTTCTGCAGTAATCTGGATAAGGGAAGTGCTACCTTACTGAAGTCCTTAATGAATCTCCTGTAAAAACCTGCATGGCCGAGGAAAGAACGGACCTCCCTCACAGAAGAGGGGTAAGGTAAACTAGAAATAACGTCCACCTTTGCTGGATCTACAGAAATGCCAGTATTAGACACAACATGTCCTAGTACAATCCCTTGTTTAACCATAAAGTGACATTTTTCAAAATTTAATACCAAGTTTGTACTGACACATCTATCTAACACTCTAGATAATCCATCTAAGCAAAGGCTAAAGGAATCACCATAAACACTAAAATCATCCATAAAAACCTCCATACAGTCCTTAATAAGATCAGNNNNACAATAATGCGATTTACCTGACAGGCGATCCAGCATTTGATCAATGAATGGAAGAGGATAGTGATCCTTACGGGTTACTTGGTTGAGGCGTCTGTAGTCAATACAGACTCTCCAGGTGTTCTGAACTCTGGTTGTCAGGAGCTCTCCATGCTCAGTCTTCACTGCAGTGACTCCAGACTTCTTTGGCACCACTTGTACTGGCCTTACCCATTCATTGTCTGAGATGGGATAGATGATATCTGCCTCTAGTAGTCTGGTCACTTCTTTTTTAACAACCTCTAGGATAGTGGGGTTCAGTCTTCTCTAGGGTTGACAGACAGGTCTTGCTCCCTCTTCTAAAAATATCCTATGCTCACAAACTTGAGGGTTGATGCCTACTATGTCTGCCAAACTCCAACCAATTGCCTTCTTGTGCCTCCTCAGCACACCAAGTAGCTGCTCTTCCTATTGAGAAGTGAGTTCCCTTGCAATGATAACCGGAAACTTCTGCCCATCTTCAAGGTAAGCATATTTGAGGTGTGGAGGAAGGGGTTTTAATTCTAACTTCTGATCATGTTCAGGCTCTGGGTTGTCTGGAGCTGGTAACAGTGGTAAGGCACTGTCATTGTCCTCTGAGAATGTCCCCACACTTGGACCTTGTCCTGTGTGCTTCTCTTCAAATTCCTCCTGATGAACTTCAGCCACGGTTTCATCTATAATGTCACACTTGAGGATAGAGTGATCCTCCGGAGGATGCTTCATAACTCCGTTCAGATTGAAGATCACTACTCTGCCATCTATTTCAAAAGAGTATGTTCCTGAGAAAGCATCTAATTTAAACTTTGAGGTCTTTAAGAATGGCCTTCCGAGTAGGATTGATGATGGCTTGTCTGAGTCATTTTGGGGCATTTCCAGGATATAAAAATCAGTGGGGAACGTGAGTCCCTTAATGCCTACTAGTACATCTTCAGCAACTCCAACCACTGTAATAATGCTTTTATCTGCTAACACAAAATGAGCTGCCGACCTTTTTAAGGGAGAGAGCCTCAAAACATCATATATAGACAAAGGCATTATACTTACACATGCTCCTAAATCATACATTCATTCAGAAATTATCACACCACCAATAGTACAATTAACTATACAAGGACCTGGGTCACTATACTTTTCAGGTAAACCTCTCATTAAAGCAAATATGGAACTGCCTAAAGGAATAGTTTCTAATTCATTAATTTTGTCTTTATGTATATATAAATCTTTTAGAAACTTTGCATACTTAGGTACCTGTTGAATAACATCAAATAGAGGAACAATTACCTCAACCTTTTTGAATATCTCTACCATTTTTGGATCAGGTTCCAGCTGCTTCCTGGGCTTCCTTGCAAGTTGTGGAAATGGGATGGGAGTGGCGTTTTCTGCAGTGTCTGCGCCTTTTAGTGCTTCCTCCTATGGTTGCACTTCTTCTTCTTCAGCCACGTCCTGTATGTCCTCTTCTTCTTCAACATCTTCTATTTCCACTACCTCTTCAGCTGAGGCATATTCTGGTGGGTTTGGCTCCTCCTAGTTCCTCTCCTGCAGTGTGGTTCCGGACCTCAGGGTGATGGCATTAATACAACCCCTTAGGATTGGGTAATGGTTGAGAGGGAATCCCACTGGAGCTCAAAAGTTGGTTATTGAAGTTATTCATTGATCCTATCTGGGAGACAAGAGCCTGCAAAGTAGCGGTCAGACAATTCAGAGTGGCATTAATGTTATTTTCCATGGTCTGCTGTCTCCGATTAATAGATTGTAGTAAGTCATCATTGGCAGATACAGAAGGATAGGTAAATTGAGAGGTTTGATGTTGGGTATTCTGTGGTCCTTGGAATTGCCTTAGGTGAGGTGCTCTATAAGGCTGATTCTGATTCTGCTGCCTGTTGTTGTTGTTATTCCACCTCTGATTTCCCTGGTTATCTCTACCTCCTCTGTTGTTGCTGTTCCTCTAATTATGGTTAGAATTGTCTTGCCATCCGTGGTTGTAATTGCCACCTTGATTGTACCCTTGGTTGGGGCGGTCATAGAAGTTATGTGTGGCTGCCACGGTGTTGTCTTCATGCTGGAGCTGCAGACATTCATCAGTATAATGGCTATAATCGGCACAGATTCTGCAAACTCTCTGTGGGACTAACTGTTGATTTTGCTGTGCTGGAGAAGGTTGAGCTTGCTGAACTTGTTGTTGATTCAATTGCATTTGCTTCAGCAAGTTGGTCATTTCACAGATACTCTGAGTTAAAGCAGTAGTCTCTCTACTAGAGGATACTTCTGCAACGGCTTTTGAACGGCCTTATTTCTGCCTGTGATTCCTAGTAGATTCAGCTAAGTCACTAATCAATTGCCATGCCTCATCAGTGGTCTTGTACTTTTTCATAGACCCATTGCTAGCACTTTCCAATGTGGTCTTATCTTGGGGCCTCATTCCCTGTGTGACATAACCGAGTAACGCTATCTTGTCAATCATATGGTGGGGGCAAGCTTCCAGAAGATTATTGAAGCACTCCCAGTACTCATAAAGCGTCTCAGAATCATCCTGAACAATCATAGAAATATCTTTCCTCAGTTTATCAGTAACTTCAGCTGGAAAGAACTTTTCCAAGAATTCTCTCCTCAGTGTATCCCAGTTGGATACAATTGCTGCTGGTTGAGTGTAGTACCACTCTCTTGCCTTTCCCTCAAGAGAAAACGGGAAAGCTTTCAGCAAAATTGAAGTTTCATCTGCACCATCCCGCTTGACAGTAGAACAGGCTGCCTGAAAATCTCTTAGGTGCTTAATAGGCTCTTGAGCAGGTAAGCCATGAAACTTGGGCATCAAATTGAGCAGTGCGGTCTTTATTTCAAAGTCTGTAGCTACCGATGGGTGATGCGCTTGAAATGGTTGCATTGTAAAATCAGGGGCTCCAGCCTCCTGGATAGTAACTCTCCTGGCTGCTGCCATGTTACCTGCGCGTGAAACAACCAAATCAATAGAACAGGGGCTGGTTTCTTTCTCAAATGACGTTTCAGATCCGCCCTCAGAGAGGACTAACTGACGCCGAGCTTGCCTTATTCTTGAAATAGTTCTTTCAATCTCAGGATCGAATATTAGCAAGCTTGGATCAGGAAGCTAACGTGTCATCTAACGAAAGAAATAAGCAGCTCATAGTAGCAAGATAAAATAAAATACAAATAAATAAATTCCAATTAATAACTTTAGCACTCTATTGCAACTCCCCGGCAACGGCGTCAAAAATTGATGCGAGCGAAAATTGGCGAGTTAAGAATGATTATAAAATATGCATTGCAAGTATAGTTCTCAACCAACCAGAAATCCGCTTATCAGTTTAGAAAGGTGTCACAGAAATTAAAATGAAAATACTGGGAGTATGAATCCCAGGTCGTCTCCCAACGAGTTACAGAAAAGTGTGCTATTTTATTAATCAAATGTTTTCAAAAAGGTTTGAGTTGAATGGCAGAAAATTAAATTAGAGAATGTATATAAATTTAAATAAAAGCCTTGACTGGGAGTTGATTAGTTGGAAGCCCTATTCTTGTTGCAGTACTCTCAAGACTAATTGATAATTGGGGATTATTCTGTTTAGTACTAAGTAAGGAAAAGTTAAACAAGTTGGAATGCTATCTCTATTCACAAGTTCCAATCCGCTCTTGGGAGGATTGGTGTTAGTGACTAGAGAGCAATCCAACAATAAACCCAACTACAACCTTTCTCTTGAGCATCCCAACTTCAAGGGTTTCTTTCAATCAACTCCCCATCAAGTTAGGGAACTACTCGCTCATTGTAAATATAAAATTCATAACATAAAAGAGGGAATTAAAGAAAGACATGATAAATAATGATCAAACGATTAATTAAAAATAAAAGTAGTTCTTGTATTGATAAATGCTAAAATAATCCAATGGTAAAATTAAGTAAATTAAGGAACATGGAAGAGTAAGAGACAAGTAAAGAGAATGAACTAGAATGTCGAAGTCTTGATGAGGCAATAACTCTTCTCAATATCCCAATGCAAAAACAATGAACATAACAAATCCTAAAAACTATGAATGTGTAGAGAGAAAACTTAGAGGAGAGGAAAACTAGATCTAAAAACTAAAACTACGCGGAATGAATGTTGTTGTTGGTTTCTGCATGTTCTCTGGCTCTAGTATGCTTTTCTGAGCCGAAAACTGGGTCAAAATAAGGCCCGAAATCGCCCCCAGCGATTCTGCAGATTATGCAGATCGTGCATGTCACGCGGTCGCGTCATCCATGCGGCCGCGTCATTCGGCTTTCTGCTTTGCCACATGGTCGCGTCATCCATGCGACCGCGTCACTCGTGCTATTCCATGCCCCGCGGTCGCATCATCCATGCGTCCGCGTCACTGCGATTTCCTCTCTTTCGCGCGGTCATGTCATCTATGCGGCCGCGTCACTTCTCGCTGGTCATCTCCTCAATTCCTTGTGTTCCTCCCATTTTTGCAAGCTTCGTCTCCAATCTCCAACTCATTCATGCCCTATAAAGCCTGAAACACTTAACACACAGATCACGGCATCGAATGGAATAAAGGAGAAATAAAATACATAATTAAAAGTCTCTAGGAAGCAAGTTTTCAATCATGCAATAACTTTAGGAAGGAATTATAAATGCATGCTTATTTAACGAATAAGTGGGTAAAGATCATGATAAAACCACACAATTAAACACAATATAAACCATAAAATAGTGGTTTATCACAAACACTGGATACTTCAGCTCACAGTATCTGTTTGCAAATTTAACTGGATCTGTGGCAGTGAGGAGCTGGTCAGCCTTCTCCTGCGGGGTAAAGTGCTTTTCCCGCCAGGAGTCGTCATGCAAAATGTCGAGGTTGGACATAGAGGATTTGCCTCTTTTCCTTTTGCCAGTGGTTGCTTTGCCTTTTCCTTTGCGTTGAGGGTCAGACATCTTAAAAAGCAGAAATTCTAGGATATAATTGAAGAACAAAAGCAGGAAAATAAGTAGGCAAATAGAATAATAGCAATATAAGCACAGAGTGGCAAAAGAGCAAGAGAAGCATGAAATGAGTTGAATATATGTGCACTTTGGATTGTATATGAGTGAAAAAGTCTGAAAAGAAAAAAAATGCAATCCAAAATATATGATAAGCAGAATTCAAGTTAAATAGGAAAAACAAAGATTATGCCCTGAGTTAGAAAGTTAAAGTGGCTAGTAGGTAAAAAGGAGGTTAGAAAGTGCAAAGTAGTGAGTTAGTAAAAAGAAAGTTAAAGTAGGGGGCATGATAATGGTTTCCTAGTTAACAATAAATTTCACAAGTTAAAAGAATAAACAACGCATAGTCAAGCAAGGATATCAAGTTATTGATGATAATTCATATAGATACAGGAGTAGCTAAAATTAAAATAAAATCATCAATAATGCAATTTATTAACCAGGGAATCGAAAGGAATAAGAATGCGAGCCCATGCATTCATGAATTAGTTTGGTTATAGCTAAGTAGTGCAAAATGGTAAGTTTCCAAACTCAATACATGAAAACAATTTGTAGAAAATTGGGCAGCATTCCGGCTAAAATTAGATGTTCCCGAGTAATAAACAGCAAGAAAAAACAGTTCATATGAGATAAAAAAAATGCTGCAAAGAGTTACAAACAGTAGGAACAGAAAAGAACAGTCTAATATCAGCATGAAACATTAAGGAATAGCATATGAACAGTATGAACATCACAGCCAGATCAAAATTACGAAATAGGTAAAACAAGTAACAAGAACAGCGCAATTATCAGGTCTAAATCCACTAACCACATCCTAGCTACCTAACCACCTAGAATCCACTATAAACATGCATCTCTAACTATCCTAATTTGAACAGAATCAGAAAAATATGCAATTAACTACGGATGATAAGGAAATCGGTTTTCGGCGGAACCTGGTATGTGTATGAACAGAGGTGAGGGAAGAGAGATGGTGATGGAGACGCGGCGGTGTTGTGTGGTGGCGGCAAGGGTGGTTCGGTGGGGCTGGGTGGATGAGGGTTAAGGTTGGAAAAGGGGATGAAGGGGTAAGAGGGTAGGGGTGGAGAGGGTTCTGTGTGGGTGGCGCGGTGGTGGCGGTTGTGGGCAGCTAGTGTGGTGGTGGTTGCAGAGGAGGGCGGCGGTGGGTGAGATGGGTGGAAGAGAGTGGTGGAGGAAGAAGAGAAAGAAGAGAGGGAGAGGGTGGGTTTTGGCGAGGGTGGTGCAGCGGTCGGGATGGCGGCGCGGTGGTCGGAGTGTCGGTTGGGAGTGGTGGTGGTTGGGTGGGGAGAGGAGAGAGTGCAGATAGGGGTTGGGAGGGAAAACGGTGACACAGGGGGGCTAGGGTTTTGCGTGGTTGGGGTTAGTGAATTTGAATCCACGCGAATGCGTGGAGCACGCGATCGCGTGACTAGGGTGAAATGGGTTTGACGCGGTCGTGTGATTGACGCAATCGCGTGGGTTGGGTAAAAGATGGGTGACGCGGACGCGTGAGGTACGCGACCGCATCGCTGAAAATTGTGCTAGACGCACACTTCCAGCATCGTTTCAGCGCAACTCTAAGTCTCCATTTAGGGGGCCATAATATCCACGCAACGCGGACGCGTCGCTCACGCTTTCGCGTGGGATGAGTGTTTTGCAAGTGACGCGTTCGCGTCAGGGACGCGAACGCGTGGGCCGTTTTGTGCTAAACGCACACCAGCCGCACGATTCCAGCCCAACTTTCTGGGCGTTGGATCCTACGCCGATTTCCACTCCACGCCCACGTGTGGCCTGCGCGCTCGCGTGGCGTAAAATTTATTTATTTATTTATTTATTTTTATGCAATATGCAGTGCTAATGTAGATGCTATGAATACTTCTAGGTTCAATGAAAAAATTAAAATAAAATAAAGACAAACAATCACGAAAATTGAAAAAGAAACGATCATACCACGGTGGGTTGTCTCCCACCTAGCACTTTTAGTTAAAGTCCTTAAGTTGGACATTTGATGAGTTTCCTGTTATGGTGGCTTGTGCTTGAATTCATCTCAAAATCTCCACCAATGTTTGGAATGCCAACAGCCTCCGGGGTCCCAAACTAGGCATGTAAAGCCTTTGAGCAGCTTCAAACAGATTCTCAGGCTCCCGGGGTGACGAATGTCAGAATAGATTCCAGGATCCCAAACTTTGCTTTTAAATCCACCTTTGTCTTGATCTATATTCTTCCATCCGGGCGGTTTAGAAATTGTATTCTCACCAAGATGACCAAGCGTCTTCCGAGACACATTCAATTGAACTTGATACCAATCCTTGCACTTCAGATTGAAGTGTGGAACCTTACTGAATCTTGCATACCGGCTTTGAGTACGAGCCAATTCCCTCTTACTCTTAAAGCCGCAGAGAGCTCTAAGCTGGCCATCTATTTCAAGCAAACCATATTCAAGTGGAAAAGTAAAGATTGTACCCACTTGGATTGTACCCACTTGAAGCTTGTATTAGGTGGTAATGGCCTTGGGATAGGTGTTTCCAGTGGTTCTGTAAGCTCTACTCCCTTGTATTCTTCTGTGAATTCCTCCACTTCTTTGCAAAATTCTTCAACTGCAACTGCGTCTTGATCAAAGCCTTCTATGTCTTCCTCGTCACTCAAGTCATAAGTTGGAGGTTGAGAGAAATTTACTTTGACATCATCTTCGTATTCACTTGGATAAAGTTCTTCAGGCTCGAGGAGTTCAGTTGCGGATGTAAGTTCGTGACTACGAGAGCTTGATTCATGATCATCATTGCCTAAGGAATCAATTTCTTGGTCTGTTCCGTCCAATTTTTCACAAGGTATATGCTTTGGAGGTTGTGCACTATCCTCCTTGGCATCAAATTCAAACTTCTCGGCGGAATCCTTTACAGTTCTCGATTCCCATGGAGGTTCAGCATCTCCTAAATCTTCAACCACTTCTTCCTCTACAACTATTATGGCTTCCTCCACTTGTTCCAATACAAAGCCATGCTCCTTATTGTCCACCGAAGTTTCTAGTGTCTCCTTCATGCTTCGCTCTTCTTTTGATTCTCCACATGTAGCCATGGGAGTACTTTGAGTGCTCAGATGTTGGGAAGCTAATTTATTTACTATCTCGGTTAAGGCAGTAGTGAATTCTAGTACGTCCCTTCGCATCTTCACTTGTCCTTGAAGAAGAACATGAAGGGTGTCATCCATTGGAGATTGGGGTGGATATGAGGGTTCATTGGTTGGGAGAGAGGGTTCATAATAAGAATGTGGTGGTTCTTGGGGGTAATTGGATTGGAATTATGGTGGATAAGGGTCATATGGTGGTGAATGGTGAAAAGGAACTTGTGAGTGTGGTGGTTCAAAGCTATGTTGAGAGGGTGGTTCATAAGCACAGGGTGGAACTTGTTGGTAACTACAACGGGATCCACCGTATCTATTGCCTTGGCATGCATTGTAGAATTGTCGTCGTCTGTGATACTGTGGAGGGTGTTGTTGCCTAAAGGGTTGATCAAGTCCTCGTGGCTTCATCCATCCTTGATTGCTCTGACCTTGATGCATGTTCCTGCTATAGCTTTCATTCCCTTCAACAATATTAGAACCAAACTCAAAGAGAGAGGGGTGAGAACTCATGGTAGCTAATAAGAATTAAAAATGAAAACAGAAACAAATAAACAAGCAAAAGAAAAATATTTACAATAACCAATAATAAGGTATACGTTTGCAATTCCCGGCAACGGCGCCATTTTGACGAACTAATTTTCTGCTAGTAAATAATTTTTTTATAAGAATATAATCGCGTTGGTAGTATAGCTTCTAAACCAATAGAGAATCCTTTCGTACAAAAGTTTTGGTTGTCACAAGTAACAAAACCCAATAAAATTTATAACCGAAGTATTTAAACCTCGGGTCGTCTTCTCAAGGAATTGCAGGGAGGTATGATTTATTATTGGTTATGGAAAAGGTAGAATTTTGGGTTTTTGAAAAGGTTTGAACAAAAGAAATAAATTGCAGGAATTAGTAAATCAATAACTAAGAAAACTCTAGGCAAGGTATGGGAATTTGGAAGTCCTATCCTAATTATCCTTATCGATGGTGATGAGAATTGAGTTTTAATCCCACCTAGTTAACCTTTACTAAAGCAAAGCAAAGTCAAGCGGACTAATTAGTTTGATCCTCAAGTTCTAGCCAACTTCTAAGAAATTACTAGAGTTATCGAAATTCAATTCAATTAGCAAAAATAACAATTATCAATCACGATGAGTTTGATAACTCAAGAGTCTCCAATTAATCAATTACGGCCAAGAATATAAAAAGCTAAATAAGAATCATAAATCTGAAATACCTCAATTGCATTAATAATAGAAAATCAATCTAAACATAAAGAGTTCATAAACTAAATTGATAAAATAAATAAAAGGAACATTGAACCTGAGAAGAAGTTGAAGTCCTAAATCCTTTAAGAGGAATCCTAATCCTAAAACCTAAGAGAGGGGAGAGAACCTCTCTCTCTAAAAACTACATCTAAATTATGAAAAGTGAATAACGGAATACATCTCTATGAATGGATGCATTCCCCCACTTTATAACCTCTAATCTGTGTTTTTTTGGACTTGGATCTGGGCTGAAAGGGTCAGAAATTGCTGGGGGCATTTTCTGTAGTTTCTGCATGTGGCGTCTGTCACGCGTCCGCGTGGGTCACGCGGTCGCGTCATCTGGGAGTTTTCCTTGTCATGCGTTCGCTTCGGTCATGCGTACGCGTCATTTGCATTCTGCTCAAGGCAAGCATCCGCGTCAGTCACGCATTCGCGTCGCTGCCTTTTCGCGCTAGGCACGCGGCCGCGTCGTTCATGCGTTCGCGTCGTTGCCCTTTTCTTCAAAACTCCATTTTTGTGCTTTCCTTCCATTTTTGTATGTTTCCTTTCTATCCTCTAAGCCATTCCTGCCTTAGGAGATCTGAAAATACTTAACACACAAATCACGGCATCGAATGGTAATAAAGGGTAATTAAAAATAAATATTTTTAAAGCATAGGAAACATGTTTTTCACATATATTACTGGTATGCGAAATTGTTACTCAGGTTGTGAATTGTTGTTCGAAATTGATTCCCTGGAAATGACACCAAAAACGGATGCACAGAACCATGGTCTAAACATATCTTCACAACTTCGCATAACTAACTAGCAAGTACACTGGGTCGTCCAAGTAATACCTTACGTGAGTAAGGGTCGAATCCCACGGAGATTGTTGGTATGAAGCAAGCTATGGTCACCTTGTAAATCTCAGTCAGGCAGATATAAAATAGTTATAGAGTTTTTCTTAAGCACACTCTTTTTTTGCTTTGAACCTTGACTTTAACCGCTCAGTCTCAAGTTTTCACTTGACACCTACACGCCACAAGCACATGGTTAGGGACAGCTTGGTTTAGCCGCTTAGACCAGGATTTTATTCCTGTAGGCCCTTCTATCCACTGATGCTCAAAGCCTTGGGATCCTCTTTATTTGCCCTTGCCTTTTGGTTTTAAGGGTTATTGGCTTTTTGCTCTTGCCTCTTGGTTTTAAGAGCTTTTGGCTTTTTCTGCTTGCTTTTTCTCTTTCTTTCTATTTTTTTTCTCCCCTTTTTTTTTCTGCAAGCTTTGTTCTTTGCTGCTTTTTCTTGCTTCAAGAATCATTTTTATGATTTTTCAGATTATCAAATAACATGTCTCCTAGTCATCATTCTTTCAAGAGCCAACATATTTAACATTCTAAAACAACAACTTCAAAAGACATATGCACTGTTCAAGCATTCATTCAGAAAACAAGAAGCATTGTCACCACATCAATACAATTAAACTAATTTCAAGGATAAATTCGAAACTCATGTACTTCTTGTTCTTTTGAATTAAAACATTTTTCATTTAAGAGAGGTGATGGATTCATAGGACATTCATAACTTCAAGACAAAGTTACTAAATACTAATGATCATGTAATGAAGACACAAACATAGATAAGAACTTAACAGAGAAAACGAAAAATAGAGAAAGTAAGAACAAGGAACGAGTCCACCTTAGTGATGGTGGCGTTTCCTTCTTGAGGAACCAATGATGTCCTTGATCTCTTCTATGTCTCTTCCTTGTCTTTGTTGCTCCTCCCTCATTGCTTTTTGATCTTCTCTTATTTCATGAAGGATGATGCAGTGCTCTTGATATTCCACCCTTAGTTGTCCCATGTTGGAACTTAATTCTCCTAGGGAGGTGTTGAATTGCTCCCAATATTTATGTGGAGGGAAGTGCATCCCTTGATGTATCTCTGGGATTTCTTGATGATGAGCTTCTTCATGTGCCTGTTGAGATTCATGAATGTGCTTTCTTGTTTGCTCCATCCTTTTCTTAGTGATGGGCTTGTGAGATGAATCTTTCCATCTCACATGGCTCAGAGGTGGAAGCATTTGTCTTCCCTTTCCTTTTTCTTGAGGTTTCTCTGGCCTTAGGTGCCATTAATGGTAATGGAAAAACAAAAAGCTTATGCTTTTACCACACCAAACTTAGAATATTGCTCGCCCTCGAGCAAGAGAAGAAAGAATAGATGAAGTAGAAGAAGATATGGAGGAGATAGAGGGATGTGTGTATGGATGTAAGTGGTGAAGGGTTAATAGGGAAGAGGGATGGAGGTGATAGGTGAAGGATTTTGGGGAAGAGTGTTTATTGGGAATAGAGGATGATTGAGAAGAGAGAAGAGAGTGAGTGGAGGTAGGTGGGGATCGTGTGGGGTCCACAGATCCTGAGATGATCCTGTGGGGTCCACAGATCCTGAGGTGTTCAAGGATTTAAAACCTTGCACCAAATTAGGCATGTAAAATGCCCTTGCACACAACTCTGGGCGTTCAGCGCCAGGTTGGTGCCCATTTTGGGCGTTCAACGCCCATTTGTTGCCCATTTCTGGCGTTGAACGCCAGAACCATGCTTGTTCTGGGCGTTCAGCGCCAGCTCTTCTCCAGGGTGCAATTCTGGCGTTCAGCGCTCAGATGCTGCACATTTTGGGCGTTCAGCGCCAGAACCATGCTCTGTTCTGGCGTTGAATGCCAGATAGGTGCTTCCTCCAGAGTGTGATTTTTCTTCCGCTGTTTTTGATTCTGTTTCCAAATTTTTCGTTTATTTTGTGACTCCACATGATCATGAACCTAAGAAAACATGAAAAACAAAAATAAAATTAGATAAATAAACATGGGAGAGTACTAGGAGGGATTTCAGTGATCCTTTTACTCAGCTGGCCCACTTGTGCTTCCAAATTTCTAATGGAAGACCTTGTTTCATTCATGAAACTTACAGTGGCCTTAGATAGATCAGAGACTAAATTTGCTAAGCTGGATGGATTCTGCTCAGAATTCTCTGTCTGTTACTGAGTGGATGATGGAAAAGGCTTGCTATTGCTAAACCTATTTCTTCCACCATTATTAAAGCCTTGTTGAGGCTTTTGATCCTTCAATGAGAGATTTGGGTGATTTCTCCATGATAGATTGTAGGTGTTTCCATATGGTTCACCCATGTATTTTAACTCTGCTATTGCAGGGTTCTCAGGATCATAAGTTTCTTCCTCAGAAGATGCCTCTTGAGTACTGTTGGATGCAGCTTGCATTCCATTCAAACTCTGAGAAATCATATTGACTTGCTGAGTCAATATTTTATTCTGAGCTAATATGGCATTCAGAGTGTCAATTTCAAGAACTCCCTTCTTCATAGGCGTCCCATTATTCACAAGATTCCTCTCAAAAGTGTACATGAACTGGTTATTAGCAACCATGTCAATGAGTTCTTGAGCTTCTGCAGGCGTTTTCTTTAGGTGAATGGATCCACCTGCAGAAGTATCCAATGACATCTTTGATAGCTCAGATAAACCATCAAAGAATATATCCAGGATGGTCCATTCTGAAAACATGTCAGAAGGACACTTTTTGGTCAGCTGCTTGTATCTTTCCCAAGCTTCATAGAGGGATTCACCTTTTTTTTGTCTGAAGGTTTGAACATCCACTCTAAGCTTGCTCAGCTTTTGAGGAGGAAAGAACTTGGCTAAGAAAGCCGTGACCAGCTTATCCCAAGAGTTCAGGCTATCGTTAGGTTGAGAGTCCAACCACACTCTAGCTCTGTCTCTTATAGCAAAAGGGAAAAGCATGAGCCTGTAGACTTCAGGATCTACTCTATTAGTCTTAACAGTATCATAGATCTGCAAGAATTCAGTTAAGAACTGAAAAGGATCTTTAGATGGAAGTCCATGAAACTTGCAGTTCTGCTGCATCAGAGAAACTAACTGAGGTTTCAGCTCAAAATTGTTTGCTCCAATAGCAGGGATGGAGATGCTTCTTCCATGTAAATTAGAATTTGGTGCAGTAAAGTCACCAAGCATTCTCCTTGCATTATTGTTGTTGGGTTCGGCTGCCATCTCCTTTACTTGTTCGAAATTTTCAATAAGGTTGTCTCTGGATTGTTGTAATTTAGCTTCTTTTAGTTTCCTCTTCAGAGTCCTTTCAGGTTCTGGATCAGCGTCAACAAGAATGCCTTTTTCTTTGTTCCTACTCATAAGAGAGAGAAGAGAACAAGAAAAGAAGAGGAATCCTCTATGTCACAGTGAAGAGGTTCCTTAATTTTAGTAGAAAAAGAAAAGGAATAGGGGTGAAGAAGAATGAAGAATCCAAACATAAGGGTAAGGATAGGAGCAGTGAATTGAGATGAGGAGATGTTAGTAGATAAATAAATAAATAGAATAAGATGGGAGAGGGAGAATTTTCGAAAATAATTTTTGAAAAAGAGTTAGTGATTTTCGAAAATAGTTTTTGAAAAAGGTTAGTAATTTTCGAAAATTAAAATCCACAATTAAAATAATTAGTTAATTAAAAAGAAGTTTTGAAAAAGAGAGGGAGATATTTTCGAAAATTAGAGAGAGAGAGAGTTAGTTAGGTAGTTTTGAAAAAGGTAAGAAACAAACAAAAGTTAGTTAGTTAGTTGAAATAAATTTTGAAAATCAATTTTGAAAAGATAAGAAGATAAGAAGTTAGAAAAGATATTTTGAAATCAAATTTTTGAAAACGGTAAGATAAGAAGATATTTTTTTGAAAAGATATGATTGAAATTAGTTTTGAAAAAGATTTGAATTTTTTTTAAAATCACAATTAATGACTTGATTCACAAGAAATCACAAGATATGATTCTAGAACTTAAAGTTTGAATCTTTCTTAACAAGTAAGTAACAAACATGAAATTTTTGAATCAAAACATTAATTGATGATGTTATTTTCGAAAATTATGTGATAAAGATAAGAAAAAGATTTTTGAAAAACATTTTTATAATTTTCGAAAATAACTAAGAAAAATGAAAAAGATTTGATTTTTGAAAAAGATTTTTGAAAAAGATGAGATTTTTAAATTGAAAATTTGATTTGACTCATAAAAACAACTAGATTTTAAAAATTTTTGAAAAAGTCAAATCTAATTTTCGAAATTTTGAGAGAGAAAAAGGGGAAGATATTTTTTTTTTTTTGAATTTTTAATGATGAGATGGAAAAACATGAAAATGATGCAATGCATGAAAATTTTGGATCAAAACAATGAATGCATGCAAGAATGCTATGAATGTCAAGATGAACACCAAGAACACTTTGAATGTCATGATGAACATCAAGACTTATTTTTGAAAATTTTTATATGCAAAGAAAACATGCAAGACACCAAACTTAGAAATCTTTAATGCTTAGGCACTAAGAATTCAAGAATGCATATGAAAAACACCATACAACACAAAACAAGAAAACATCAAGATCAAACAAGAAGACTTACCAAGAACAACTTGAAGATCCTGAAGAACACTATGAATGCATGAATTTTTTCGAAAAATGCAAGATGAATATGCAATTGACACCAAACTTATAACATGACTCAAGACTCAAACAAGAACACAAAATTTTTTTTTTTATTTTTATGATTTTATAATTTTTTTGTATTTTTTTTTGAAAATTATTTTGAAAAAGAAAAATAAGGATTCCAAAATTTTTAATATGAATTCCAGGAATCTTATGCTCTTTAAACTAAAGCTCCAATCTGAGGGTTAGACATGGCTTAATAGCCAGTCAAGCTTTAGTATGTATCCAGACATGACACGCCTAACATGCCCTATCCAGAAGAATTAGACATGGCTTTACAGCCAGCCATGCTTCATGAAACACTAGAATTCATTCTTAAAAATTCTGAAGAAAAATATACTTTTGAAAACATTTTTATTTTAAAAAGAGAAAATTTTTTTTTCGAAAACAATGGAGAAATTTTTGAAAGATTTTTGAAAAATTTTTGAAAAGAAAACAAAAGGAAAATTACCTAATCTGAGCAACAAGATGAACCGTCAGTTGTCCAAACTCGAACAATCCCCGGCAACGGCGCCAAAAACTTGGTATGCGAAATTGTTACTCAGGTTGTGAATTGTTGTTCGAAATTGATTCCCTGGCAATGGCACTAAAAACGGATGCACAGAACCATGGTCTAAACATATCTTCACAACTTCACATAACTAACCAGCAAGTGCACTGGGTCGTCCAAGAAATACCTTACGTGAGTAAGGGTCGAATCCCACAGAGATTGTTGGTATAAAGCAAGCTATGGTCACTGGTGTGTTCTTGGGCTGAGCTTGAAGTCTACACGTGGAGAGGTCATTCTTGGAGTTGAACGCCAGCTTTTGTGCCAGTTTGGGCGTTGAACTCCACTTTGCAACTTGTTTCTGGCGCTGGACGCCAGAATTGGGCAGAGAGCTAGCGTTGAACGCCAGTTTTCATCATCTAAACTTGGGCAAAGTATGGACTATTATATATTGCTGGAAAGCCCTGGATGTCTACTTTCCAATGCAATTGGAAGCGAGCCATTTTGAGTTCTGTAGCTCCAGAAAATCGATTTTGAGTGCAGGGAGGTCAGAATCCAACAGCATCAGCAGTCCTTCTTCAACCTCTGAATCTGATTTTTGCTCAAGTCCCTCAATTTCAGCCAGAAAATACCTGAAATCACAGAAAAATACACAAACTCATAGTAAAGTCCAGAAATGTGAATTTAACATAAAAACTAATGAAAACATCCCTAAAAGTAACTAGATTCTACTAAAAACATACTAAAAACAATGCCAAAAAGCGTATAAATTATCCGCTCATCAATCACATAATAAGGAAGGGAAAGTAAAACCATGCAATTTACATGAATAAGTGGGTGAGGGATTGAATAAATCACTTGAATTGAGCATAAAATACATCATAAAATATGGGTTTATCAGTTGCTCTCTAAATAACCCATCGACGCACACGCGTGATACACGCGTACGCGTCGCTTCCATTTTACCATCCCCACGCGCATGCGTGACACACGCGTACGCGTGGGTTCCCTTCTTTCACACACTTCTCTTCTCTTCTCTTCTTTCCATTTCGTTCCTCCTTCTTCCTTCTTCCCTTCTCCTACCCCTCATCCAAAACTTTCAAACACCAATTATAACCATTTCTTTTAGTTAGTTAGTTGTCTAGTTAGTTTCATTTTTGTTTACTCTTTGTTTTAATAATAAGTGTTGGATTATTGATTTCATTTACTGAGTATTGCTGCTAATTGTTGATGAGATGTTAGTTTAACATCATTTTGTTAATTGCCTTTGTTGGATTCTATTATTGAGGTTAGGATTTTGATACTTAGTTTTGAGCTTCTAATGCTTAACTCTTGTGAATACCAAGTACATATGACTTTGCCTTCAAGCTTTTAAATCTTTTGAATTGCATGAGTGGCCACCATGTGATTTGAATCCTATCCTTTGATTAGGCAATCTCTTAATGGATGGTGTGCATTTTATCTTAATGCATGGTGCTTCTTTATATATGCATCCATATGTTTTCGCTTGAATGCTTTCATGCTTCTTTATTGCTTGTTTGGTTGTTTTACCCCACAAGTTTAGAGCATCTCAAGCACATTGGGATGAGTGATGAGCGGATATTTTATACGCTTTTTGGGGTTAATTTCATATAGTTTTGAGTATATTTTAGTTAGTTTTTAGTCTATTTTCATTAGTTTTTAGGAAAAATTCATATTTCTGGACTTTACTATGAGTTGTGTGTTTTTCTGTAATTTCAGGTATTTTTCTGGCTGAAATTGAAGGAGCTGAGCAAAAATCTGATTTAGGCTGAAAAAGGACTGCTGATGCTGTTGGATTCTGACCTCCATGCACTCAAAGTGGATTTTCTGGAGTTACAGAACTCGAAATGGCATGATTCCAATTGCGTTGGAAAGTAGACATCCAGGGCTTTCCAGCAATATATACTAGTCCATACTTTTCACAAGGATAGACGACGTAAACTGGCGTTCAATGCCAGTTCTCTGCCCGATTCTGGCGTCCAGCGCCAGAAAAGGATCAAAAGCTGGAGTTGAACGCCCAAACTGGCACAAAAACTGGCGTTCAACTCCACAAATGGCCTCTGCACGTGGATTGCTTAATTCTCAGCCCCAGCACACACCAAGTGGGCCCCAGAAGTGGATCTCTGCATCATCCATCATAATTTACTCATTTGTTGTAAACCTAGGCTACTAGTTTAGTATTTAAACAACTTTTAGAGACTTATTTTGTATCTCATGACATTTTAGATCTAAACTTTGTACTCTTTAACGGCATGAGTCTCTAAACTCCATTGTTGGGGGTGAGGAGCTCTGCTGTGTCTCGATGAATTAATGCAAGTATTTCTGTTTTCCATTCAAACACGCTTGTTCCTTAGTATGATCGAGAACCGACAGATGATTAGCCGTGCTGTGACAGAGCATGTGAGCATATTCTTCACTGAGAGGATAGGATGTAGCCATTAACGACGGTGATCCCCTACATACAGCTTACCATAGGAGGACGTGCGTGCGTGAATTAGAAGACAGAGGAAAGCAGAGATTCAGAAGACAAAGCATCTCCAAAACTCCAACATATTCTCCATTACTGCATAACAAGTAACCTTTAATTTATGCTCTCTTGGTTATTTGCAATTCAACTGATAAACATAATTGACTTCCTGACTAAGGTTTACAAGATAACCATTGATTGCTTCAAATCAACAATCTCCGTGGGATTCGACCCTTACTCACGTAAGGTATTACTTGGACGACCCAGTGCACTTGCTGGTTAGTGGTACGAGTTGTGAAAAGTGTGATTCATAATTCGTGCACCAATGAGTGAAGTGCATTTTACTCTTTGTGTAATTGTGACATAGTTCTTTTTATGCTAAGTGTGTATTCTAAACTGTACGCAACTTAGGATGCACACTTACTTTTGTTGATGTCACACTAATTCACTCACTCAATTCTAGTGGTTTTTACCTCATTCCAACAATTCATGCTTCCTTGCTCTTGCATTTACTTGTCTTCTTACCCTGTCTTCTATTTTCAGGATGAGTCATTATAAGCAAAAATAGAAGTGGGAGAAAGAACACACAACAACCGGTTGATCCACCAGCTGAAGGTGGCAATACAGAGAGTCGCCGTACCCCCTTGCTCATCTCAGAATGCACCGAGGACGATGCAAACTTTTAAGTGTGGGAGGTCGTCCGACCGTTCGGCATTCTTGGGTGACAAATTTCTAATCCCAACACTTGTGCATTTTATACTTTTAGGTCTTTTAGGATTTTTAGTTGCATTCTCTTGTTTTGTATATGTATACACAATAAGCTTAGTCAAAATAATGAAAATTTTTGAGAATTTTATCTATAGGGCACCTCAATTAATTTGAGTAAAAATCTTTCATTGAACTTGCTTGAATTATATATATTGTGGAACATGTTTTGAGCTAAGAACACACAACCTTGTGAGATTTGAGCCTAATTGTGTGGTTACATCTTATAACCACTTATTTTCCTTCTTGTGTGCATTGTTCTCTTTCTATGATTATGATCTTTGATTTGTTTGATTCTTTATGTCCATTATTTTGTGTATTCATGCATTTATATGATTGAGGCCATCATTTCATTTAGCTCACTTGCCCAAATAGCCTTACCTTTTATCATCCATTGTTAGCCAACTTTGAGCCTATGCTTAACCCACTTGTTCATAATTTTAGCACATTACAAGCCTTAAAGCGAAAAACAATAAATGTCCGTATTTGGATCTTTGATTGGCTTAGGCTAGTGAGTGTGTGTGTCATTCAAGTGTGGGAAAATTTGGGACATTGGGTGGAAAAAGGTGTGTTGTATCTTTATTGAAGATCTTGGGAATTGGGTACATGCTCATGTGTTAATTAAATGTAAAACCATATGCATTGATGCTCTTGTATATACTTTATTTTAAAAAGAAAAAAATGAGAAAATAAAAAGAAAAAAATATATATGAAAAGAAAAAAAATAGAAAAAAGAAAGAAAAAGAAAAAGAAAAGCAATAATAAGGGGACAAAATGCCCAAAGTGAAGCTCAATAATAATAAATGCATATGAGTTATGATCAAGAAAAGAATGCACGAGTATGTGAAAAAAGTGAAGAATGGGTAGTTAGGCTAGCTTTGAAATTGTACAGGTTGTTATAGGTTAGGTGGGAAGTTTAGGTTAATCAAAGATTCAAATCTCAAGTCCACTTGACCAAATATGCATCCTTACCTTGACCCTAGCCCCATTACAACCTATGAAAAGACCTCATGATAATTGTATGCATGCACGAAATATTTGTTGATTGTTAGATGAAAAACAAATCTTAGAAAGCATGATTAGGGGAGAATTGAGTGAATCGACCCTAAACACTTGAGCGACAAGAGTGCAAACACTTCCGGTGAGGGTTCGATTGCTCAATTACATGTTTCCACCTAGAATCATCGCCTTTCTTGCATGTTTGTAAAAATATTTAAAAGCTCAATTCAATTGTGGTTTGGCTTGGTTGTTAATACCTTAGCCCTTGTGCTTATATATGTATTCTTGGGAATTGATTTATTTTAACCAAGCAATTGCATTCATTTAGATAGTTGTATTTAGGTAGATTGCATTTAGTTAGTTTGCATTGAATAAATGTTGATACCCTTTGTTTCCTTCTTGATTTTAGCATGAGGACATGCTATGGTTTAAGTGTGGGGAGGTTGATAAACCCCATTTTTAGGGTTTATCTTGTGCTTAATTTAGGGGATTTTATCAACTTTTCTCACATTTATCCAAGGAAATAGCATGGTTTCATGATTGTCTCCAAATTTGTGCTTAAGTTTGAAAACATGCTTTTTAGGCCTTAATTGGCTAAATTTAATTCACCTTTGATTCCATTAGATGCCTTGATGTGTTTGTTAGTGAATTCAGGATGGAGAGGCTAGGAATGGATCAAAGAGATGAAAGGAAAAGCATGCAAGTGGAGAACTTATGAAGAAAGAAGGATTTGGGATGCTGAGATCGACGCGCACGCGCAGCAGACGCGCACGCGTGGATTGTGGAGTCGCATGGCGACGCGTACGCGTACATGACGCGTACGCGTGGATAGCGAATTGTCAAGAGATGCGTACGCATGACCCACGCATACGCCTCGATGCTCGCACGTGACTCACTTAAAAGCAAAACGCTGGGGGCGAATTAAGGCAGAAATCAAGGGGAGTCAACACTTCCATCACATTAGTTTTAGTTTAGTTTAGTTTTGGAGAGAAAGTTAGTTTCTAGAGAGACAAACTCTCTCTTCTCTCTAGAATTAGCTTAGATATAGATTAGGATTTCTTAGATCTAGGTTAATTTCATGCTTTGATTTACTTTTCCTTTATCAATTCTTGTTCCTCTACCTCTCCTATTTCTAGTTTTGTACTTTAATCTTTGTAATTATTTACTTTTATATAGATGCACTTTTGTGTTTTCTATTTTCTTTTAATGCAATTTCATGTTTCATCATTCCTCAAGGGATGCGCACGCGTGCTGTACACGTACGTGTCGGTGGCCGCACGTGATTTTTAAATAAAAAACGTACCCAGCAAATTCTGAGAAGCTGTGGGGCCCAGTTTGCAACCAATTATGGCGCCAAAGTGCTTTAAAGGACCAAAGATTGAAGGGAATTATCACCTTTTGCTAATTAACACACATTAGGATTAGGATTAGTTAGTTTTAGAGAGAGAAGCTCTTACTTCTCTCTAGAATTAGAATTAGGATTAGGTTTAGGTCAATAAGCTTAGATTTAGGTTTTAATTCATGCTTTCATCTTCTTCTACCTTTCAATTCTTTGTTGTTGCAATCATCATTCTTCTATTCTTTTGTTGTAATTTCCTTTATGTTGTTCCTATATTTTGTTGTAGATCTACTTTTGTTCCTTCTCTTCTCTTTTAATTCAATTTGAGGTAATTCATAAAAATTGTGTTTTTTTTGTTGTTGTTGTTAATTTCTTGCAATAATTGTTGTTAGATTTCATTGTTGTTGTCAATTTACTATGTTTTCATTTTATACATTCCAAGTGTTTGTCAAAATTCTTGAAAAGAGGTTAGAGTAGAATTTTATGTTCTTGGCTTGGGAAGGTAACTTAGGAATTCATGAATTGCTAATGTCCAAGTGATTGATAGTTGATAGCCATTGACTCTAGCTCTCATTAATTCAATTAGCGGATAGCTAGGACTTATGGACTTGGATTGATATAGCTTATTTGACTTTCCTTTACTTGTTAGAGGATGACTTAGTGGGATTGATCCTTGCAATTATCATATTATGGTTCGTGATAAGGATAAAGATCCTTGAACACCAAACCATGCCAAGACCTTTTTGTCATTTGATTTCTTTTACCATTTGCTTTTCTTATTTCTCATCCAAAACCCCAAAATATATATGTCCATAGCCAATAACAAGAACACTACCCTGTAATTCCTTTGAGAGATGACCCGAGGGTTAAATACTTCAGTTTATAATTTTAGGGGTTTGTTTTAGTGACAAACAATCTTTTGTATGAAAGGATTCTTTGTTGGTTTAGAAACTATACTTGCAACGAAATTTTATTTGTGAAATTCTAAACTGTCAAAAATCTGATAAGAGGTTAGAGTAGAATTTTATGTTCTTGGCTTGGGAAGGTAACTTAGGAATTCTTGAGTTGCTAATGTCCAAGTGATTGATAGTTGATAGCCATTGACTCTAGCTCTCATTAATTCAATTAGTGTTTAGCTAGGACTTATGAACTTGGATTGATATAGCTCATTTGACTTTCCTTTACTTGTTAGAGGATGACTTAGTGGGATTGATCGTTCAATTATCATATTATGGTTAGTGATAAGGATAGAGATCCTTGACCACCAAACCTTGCCAAGACCTTTTTGTCATTTGATTTCCTTTACCATTTGCTTTTCTTATTTCTCATCTAAAACCCCAAAATATACATGTCCATAGCCAATAACAAGAACCCTACCCTGCAATTCCTTTGAGAGATGACCCGAGGTTTAAATACTTCGGTTTATAATTTTAGGGGTTTGTACTTGTGACAAACAATCTTTTGTATGAAAGGATTATTTGTTGGTTTAGAAGCTATACTAGCAACGAGAATTTATTGTGAATTCTAAACTGTCAAAAATCCATTCATCAAAATAGCGCCGTTGCTGGAGAATTGCAATGGTGTTGTGTTATTGGTTATTGTATATATGTGAATATTGTGAATAGCTTGGTTTTTGGATTGCTTGTTAGTTTTTGCTAGTTTTAGGACTTTGTTTCATTATTCCTTGTTAGCTTTTGTTTCTATTTTCTCTTTCATTATGAATTCTCACTTTGGCTATGAGTTTGGTTCTAACTATGTTGTAGGCAATGAGAGCTTCAATGAGAATGTGTATCAAGGATGAGACAATCAAAGGTGGGAGGAGCCATATGCATATGATCAATCTTCATGGCAACAACCTCCACCAATGCACTATGAACAAGAGCCATTCTATAATGCATATCAATCCAATGGCTATGGTGAATCTCTTTGTGACTTTCAAGAACCACCATCATATGCCTATGAACCATATCCACAACATAACCGTCAACCAAACTCACAAGCCCCTTCTTACCAACCACCTTCATATGACCCTAATCTATATCCACCATTCCAACAACCATATGAGCCATATGAACCGCACATAGAGCTACCACCATCCCAACATCACCACTTTCAAGAGCCACCCCCTCCATACTATTACCAAGATAAACCACCTCTAATGTATGAAAATTTTTAACCACAAGATGAATACTACTTTCTATCACAACCTCCCATAGAAGAATACTCATATCCATCGATCCAAGAGCCATATGATCCTACTCATGATATCCAAGCGGAACAAGAGTCAAGGGATCGTCTCAAGGAAGCATTGGATCAATTTCAAGCAACCATGGAGCGTGTTGTGCAACAAGTGGAAAGAGCGGAAAGTATTGAACCACCACAACTCTACCAAGAGGAACCACCTTCCTACTATGAGTCCTTCCTTCAAAATGATGAACCCTTCCATCCACCCCAACCTCCAATAGATGACATCCTTGATGTTCTTGTTCAAGGACAAGAGGAGATGAAAAGGGATGTGGAACAATTCACGGCCGCCTTGGATGAGGTGGTAAACCAGTTAGCATCCCAATGCGTGAATACTCAAGGAACTCCCATGGCTACATGTGGAGGATCAAATGAAGAGCATAGCATGAAGGAGAGATTGGACACTCCGGTGGAAAATGAGGGAAGTTGCTTTGTATTGGAACAATTGGAAGAAGCTACAATTGTTGAAGACAAGGAAGAAGTGGTTGAAGACTTAGGAGGTGCGGAGCCTCCATGGGAACATAGAGTTGAAGAAAATCCCTCCAAGAAGATTGAATTTGATGCTACGGAGGAAAGTGCACACCTTCCGAAGCATATCCCTTATGAAGAATTGGACGGGAAAGAGCAAGAATTGTATTCCCTTGGTGATGAAGATCAAGCATCGAGCCTTAGTGGCAAAGAATCCTTTGAACTTGACGAACCTTCTCCCAATGAGATGGAAAGAAATGTGGAGGTAAATTTCTCTCACCCTCCCATTAATGATTTGAATAAGGGAAAGGGCTTAGATAGAATTTATGAATAAAGGATTGAAATTAAGAGATCTTGTGAAGAGGTGGAAATCCCTAGAAATAGAAGGACGGGGGTTGGTTACGCTTTGTCAAAATCTTTGGAAGCCTCTTTGCCTAGGTTGCCATCTACCCCTTCATTCAACTGGGTGAAATTCATTTCTATTAGCTTCACTATCCCACTTGAATATGGTTTGCTTGAAACGGATGGTCAACTTAGGGTACTTTGTGGGATGAAGCGTAAGCGAAAAAGGTTTTGTGGTTGGCGTTGCAAATCAAGGCTCTTTAGGGTCGATACATAAAACATGAAATACAAAGGTTGGAATAGTACTCAACTAGATGGGTCTAGGAGGATTGTTGGTCACTTTATTCAGAATTCACCTTACTTGCATGGACTAATGATGATCAATTCAAGGATGGGTGTGGAAACAAGATATGGGATCCGGGAATACATGAGGATCACCTTTGGGAGCTCAAAGCTTGTACGAAACTCCATCAAGGCTTGAAGATATTAAATTTGAAGAATAGAGCTTATTGGAGACTCAAGCATTGGTGGATGTTCCAAGATAGCTTCAAGCACAAGCCACCTTGATAAGAAGCTCCCCATAAATCCAACTTAAGGACAATAAACAAAAGTGCTAGGTGGGAGACACCCCACCATGGTAAACTCTTTTCATCTTTCTCCTTTTGTACATATTGATAGAATTAGTTTAAATTCATGTTTTGATTGATTTGTTGAGTTTATTTGGTAGTTTGGTATGTTAAATAATGTTTTATGGTGTTTTAGTTGCTGTTTGGAGGTTTGGAATGCTTGGTTTGGTGCAAAAACATGAAAAATTTTGAAAAAATAGACCATCGACCCACGCGCACGCGTGCTACACACGTATGCGTGCCCCAAGCTTTTTAGCCAATCCACGCGCACGCGTGTTGCACACGTCTGCGTGGATGTAGAAGTTTCATTCCTCCATACATTAACCCGAGAGTTATGCGAACACTGTGTGCGCATTGTGCCTGAGGCACAAACGAACTCACGTGTACGCGTACATGACGCGTACGTGTCACTCTCGAAATAACCCATCGACCCAGACGCGTGATGTGCGCGTACGCGTCGCGTCCATTGCACCATCATCCACGCGCGCGCGCCATGCACGCGTACGCGTGGATGCTCTTCCTTCACTACACTTCTTTTCTTTTCCTTTTTCCATTTCTTTGCTTCTCTTTTCTTCTTCCCTTCTCCTACCCCTCATCCAACACTTCCAAATACCATTGATAATCATTTACTTTAGTTAGTTAATTAGTTAGTTAGTTATTCAATTAGTCTTAGTTTAGTTTTCATTTTATTTTCTTTTTTTCATTGTAAGTGTTGGATTGTTAATCTTGTTTACCATTCATTGCTGCTGAGTACTAAAAAAGATGTTATCTTAACATCATTATGTTTATAATCTTTGTTGGATGTTATTATTGAGGGTATATTTTGCTACTTGGCTTTGAATTCTTCATGCTTACCTTTTGTGAACACCAAGTGATGAGAATTGCCTTCGAGCTTGTAAATCTTTTTGAATTGTATGATTTGGCCACCATGTGATTTGCAATCCTTCCCCTCGATTAGGCAAGTTCTTGATGGTTGATGTTGTGCATTTTTCTTAATGCATTGTGCTTCTTGATCATATGCATCCATATGTTTTAGCTTGAATGCTCTCATGCTTCTTTAATGCTTGTTTTACCTTACGAGCTTACTTAGAGCATTTTAAGCACATTAGGATAAGTGAAGTGCATGCTTCTTTGCGACATAGTTTTTATGCTAGTGTGTGTTCAAGACCACATGCATCTTAGGACTCACACACCCCTCTTCATTAATGTCACACTAATTCACTCACTCATTCTAGTGATTTACCTCATTCCAACAATGTATACTTCCTTACGTTGTATTTTTTTCCATCTTATGGTGTTATATTTCTATTTTTTATGCATGATGCATGATAAACCCCATTTGGAGGGTTTATCATGTGTTGAATTTAGAGGATTTTATCGCCTTCTCCCATATTTATCCAATGAAATAGCATGGTTTTTGTTATACTCCTTTAATTGTGCTTAAGAATGAAAACATGCTTTTTAGGTCTTAGAATAGCTAAATTTAATTCACCTTGATTCCATTAGGTTCCTTGATATGTTTGTTAAGTGATTTCAGATTTAGGAGGCAAATATTGGATCAAGCGAATGAAGGAAAAGCATGTAGAAATGGAGAACTCATGAAGAAATGAAGGAATCGCAAAAGCTGTCAAGCCAACCTCTTCGCACTTAATTGACCATAACTTGAGCTACAGAGGTCCAAATGATGCGGTTTCAGTTGTGTTGGAAAGCTAACATCTGTGGCTTCAAAATGATATAAAATTTTCCATAGTTGCATCACGTTTAGGGGTGCCGATGTTGCACATGACCCACTTAAGTGCTACTCGTGGCCAGCGATTTCTGGTGCATTTTGGGCCCAACCCAACTCATTTCTGATGCTATTTAACCCAAGGATTGAAGAGGGATGGGACATCTAGGTAGTTAGTGAATTTTATTTTAGTTTTATCATGCTTTAGTTAGTTTCTAGAGAGAGAAGCTCTCTCTTCTCTCTAAAATTAGGAGTAGGTTAGATCTAGATTAGGAATTCTTAGATCTAGGTTAATTTCATGCTTTAATTTACTTTTCCTTTTATAATTCTTCTTCTTCTACCTTTCCTCTTTCTAGTTTTGCATTTAATTCTTGTAATTCCTTACTTTTGTGTTGATGCACTTTTGTTCTTCTATTTCTCTTTAATGCAATTTATGTTTTCATGTTCCTTTATTGTTCATTTGATTTGTTGTTGTTTAATTTCTTGCAATTTACTAGTGTAGATTTACTTTCCTTGCAATTTTTACTATGCTTTCCTTTTATGCCTTCCAAGTGTTTGATAAAATGCTTGGTTGGATTTTAGAGTAGAATTTTATGCTCTTGGCTTGGGAAGGTAACTTAGGAACCCTTGAGTCACTAATGTCCAAGTAATTGATGATTGGGAGCCATTAACGCTAGATCTCACTAATTGATTTGGTGGAGAACTAGGACTTATGGACTTGGATTGATATAGCTCACTTGACTTTCCTTTACTACTAGTTAGAGGATGACTTAGTGGGATTGATCCTTGCCAATTCTCATGTTGTGGTTAGTGATAAGGATAGAGATCCTTGACCACTAACCTTTGCCAAGACCTTTCTAGTTGTTAGTTTATTTTCATTGCATTTTACATTTCTTGTCTCCTATCTCAAAACCCCCAAAGATATTTCATAGCCAATAACAAGAACACTTCATTGCAATTCCTAGGGAGGACGACCCGAGGTTTCAATACTTCGATTTATAAATTTAGAGGTTTGTACTTGTGACAAACAATCTTTTGTATGAAAGGATTATTGTTTGGTTTAGAAACTATACTTGCAATGAGGATTTATTGTGAATTCTAAACCGTCAAAAGTCCTATCATTAATGCACCACAAGCAAAAATAGAAGCAGGAGAAAGAACACGCACCGGTTGATCTACCAGCTGAAGGTAGCAATCCGGAGAGTCGTTGTAACCCCCTTGCTCATCTTTGAATGCACCGAGGACGGTGCAAACTTTTAAGTGTGGGGAGGTCGTCCGACCAATCGGCGATTTTGGGTGACAAATTTCTAATCCCAACACTTTTGCATTTTATTTTAAGTCATTTAGGATTTTAGTTTCATTTTCTTAATTTCACATATATATACACAATAAGCTTAGTCAAAATAATGAGATTTTTCAAGATTTCTATCTATAGGGCATCTCAATTGATTTGAGTGAAAAACTTTTTCATAGAACTTGCTTGAATCATATATATATTGTGGAACATGTTTTGAGCTAAGAACACAAGCTTGTGAGTTTTGAGCCTAATGGTGTGGTTACATCCTATAACCACTTATTTTCCTTCTTGTGTGTATTACTCTCTTTCTATGATTGTAATCTTTGATTTGTTTGATTCTCTATGTCCATTATTTTGTGTAGACATGCATTTATATGATTGAGGCCATCATTTCATTTAGCTCACTTACCCAAATAGTCTTACCTTTTATCTTCCATTGTTAGCCAATTTGAGCCTACGATTAACCCACTTGTTCTTATTTTTAGCACATTACAAGCCTTAAAGTGAAAAACAATAAAAGTTCTTAATTTGGATCTTTGATTATCTTAGGCTAATGAGTGTGTATCATTCGAGTGTGGGAATCTTGGGACATTAGGTGAATAAAAGGGTAATCTTGTATTTTTGTTGTAAATATTGGAAATTGGGTGCATGCTCATGTATTAATCAAATGTTAGATCTTATGCATTGATGTTCTTGTATATAGAAAGAAAAAAATGAGAAAAAAAAAGAAGAAAAAAATATATGGAAAAGAAAAGGAAAAAATAGAAAAAGAAAGAAAAAGAAAAAGAAAAGAAATAAAAAAGGGACAAAATGCCCCAAAGTAAAGTCCAATAAGAATCAATGCATAAGTGTTGTGAAATGAAAAGGAAATGCATGAGTATGTGAAAAAGTGAGAAGAATGGGTATTTACGTTAGCTTTGAATTGTATAGGTTGTCATAGGTTAGGTGGGAAGTTTAAGTTGATCAAAGATTCAAATTTCAAGTCCACTTGACCAAATATGCATCCTACCTTGACCCTAGCCCCATTACAACCTATGAAAAGACCTCTTGATAATTGTATGCATGCATGAAATATTTATTGATTGTTAGATGAAAAACAAATCTTGGAAAGCATGATTAGGGGCGAATTGAGTGAATCGACCCTAAACACTTGAGCGAATAGAGTGCAAACACATCCGGTGAGGGTTCGATTGCTCAATTACATGTTTTCACCTAAAATCATCTCTTCATGCAAGTTTATAAAAATATCTAAGCGCTCACTTCAATTGTGGTTTGGCATGGTTGTTAACACCTTTAGCCTTTGTGCATATATACTTCTTGGGAATTGATTTATTTTGACCAAGCAATTGCATTCATTTAGATAGTTGCATATAGTTTAGGTTGCATCTAGTTAGTTTGCATTGAATAAATGTTGATACCCTTTGTTCTTTCTTGGTTTAAGCATGAGACATGCTTGGTTTAAGTGTGGGGAGGTTGATAAACCCCATTTTTAGGGTTTATCTTGTAGTGATTTTAGGGAGATTTTATGACCTTTTACCCACATTTATTCAACGAAATAGCATAGTTTTGTGATTTTCCCTCATTTAGTGCTTAAATGTGAAAACATGCTTTTTAAATAGAAAACATGCCCAGCAAATTCTGAGAAGCTGTGGGGCCCAGTTTGCAACCAACTTTGGCGCCAAAGTGCTTTAAAGGACCAAAGATTGAAGGAAATTATCACCTTTTGCTCATTCACACACATTAGGATTAGGATTAGTTAGTTTTAGAGAGAGAAGCTCACTTATTTCTAGAATTAGAATTAGGATTAGGTTTAGGTCAATAAGCTTAGATTTAAGTTTTAATTCATGCTTTCATCTTCTTCTACTTTCCAATTCTTTGTTGTTGCAATCATCATTCTTCTATTCTTTTGTTGTAATTTCCTTTATGTTGTTCCTATATTTTGTTGTAGATCTACTCTTGTTCCTTCTCTTTTCTTCAATTTAATTTGAGGTAATTCATAATAATTGTGTTTCTTTTGATTGTTGTTGTTAATTCCTTGCAATAATTGTTGTTAGATTTCATTGTTGTTGTCAATTTACTATGTTTTCCTTTTATACCTTCCAAGTATTTGTCAAAATGCTTGAGAAGAGGTTAGAGTAGAATTTATGTTCTTGGCTTGGGAAGGTAACTTAGGAATTCTTGAGTTGCTAATGTCCAAGTGATTGATAGTTGATAGCCATTGAATCTAGCTCTCATTAATTCAATTAGTGGATTGCTAGGACTTATGGACTTGGATTGATATAGCTCATTTGACTTTCCTTTACTTGTTAGAGGATGACTTAGTGGGATTGATCCTTGCAATTATCATATTGTGGTTAGTGATAAGGATAGAGATCCTTGACCACCAAACCTTGCCAAGACCTTTTTGTCATTTGATTTCATTTACCATTTGCTTTTCTTATTTCTCATCCAAAACCCCAAAATATACATGTGCATAGCCAATAACAAGATACCATGCAATTCCTTTGAGAGACGACCCGAGGTTTAAATACTTCGGTTTATAATTTTAGGGGTTTGTACTTGTGACAAACAATCTTTTGTATGAAAGGATTATTTGTTGGTTTAGAAGCTATACTAGCAACGAGAATTTATTGTGAATTCTAAACCGTCAAAAATCCATTCATCAATAGCAAATAACAAGAACACTTTATTGCAATTCCTAGGGAGAATGACCCGAGGTTTGAATACTTCGGTTATTTTTATTGGGGTTTGTTACTTGTGACAACCAAATTTTTGTATGAAAGGATTATTGTTGGTTCAGAAACTATACTTGCAACGAGATTTCATTTGTAAAATTCTTTACTAGCAAAAATCCATTCAACAGGGTGTTATACGAACCCCAAATATGGTCTCTTTACCATGTCAGTTAGGCACAATTATCATCATGATCGAACCCATGTCAGTTAGGATATCTTGGCATCACGGTAAGAAATAGTGCTATCAGTTAGGTGAACATTTCCGCATTAGCAATCTCAGGCTATTAGTTAGGCGGGCACTTTCGCATTAGCAATTTGGTCCAAGGCCCATTCAACTTACACTTTTCATGATTTATTATCCATTTAATTTATCTCTTTCTTTTCATTATACCTTCACATCACCAATTACATACTCATACCTCTGCATCACCATATTATCAAACGTACCTCTGTATCACCACTCAATCATACATACCTCTTCATCACCACATATTCATTCACCTATCATAACCTCAAAACATTTAGTTTTTAGGCAGCCAAACTTCTTTAACGTTTAATAAAAATTCCTTTTCTTAATAAACAGAACTCAAATCATCACTTAAAACAAGAATCCTTTCTCAATAGGATAAATTTTAAACACAGAACTGAAAACCATATAGAATGAGTTTTAAATCAAATTTTCTTTTGAATAACACTTTAAGCAAGGCCTCGAAGTTTTATAAAAATTTCTGCAGCATTTCCTCTAAAATCTGGGCTTTGCCACCCTTCAAGGATTCCAACCAAACCATTTTCAATTCTCAGAAATCATTCTTGATCATTCAAATGAATTAAATTCAGTACTGTAAACCCATCCACAATTCTCACAGTTCACTTCCAATTGATCAACAAAACAAGCCCGATATCCAAAATATTTATAAATCTGAAATCTAACCAGTTAAAATGTCAAAATCTTTTCCAACTCTCAATTTATTATTAATAAAACAAATTTTCAATACAGAGCCCTTTTCTCAATATGAGAAAATATGTAAACCAAATATTTTTCAATATAAAACCATTTCTCAAAATAAACTTATAATCAGATTTTTGAAACAAAACCATGTTTTTGGTTATTTTTACAAAAAAAATTAGACAGAATCTCCCTTTAAAATTTAGACTTTACCGCCCTTGCGGGATCCCTCACTTGGCCACATATTAATGAAATTTTTTGTGAACTTTTTATTATTTGTGAACCAGCTACTATATTTTTCATTAATTACATTTATTATTTGGTCTTTTAAGGATCAAAAAATACTTTTAACACGGAAAAAAGCTCCTTCAAACAGTTAAACTTGTTGGGTACGTTAGTCTTAAATTGTTGAGTCAAAATGCACTTTTGGCATGATACACGAAAGACACACAATTTTAGTTAAAACAATATAGAAATTAATAGGGGTGTTCATGGATCGGATTATCCGCAAATCCGCAGTAAATATCCACATCTGATCCGAAAATTACGGATATGATCCGATCCGCATTCTAATCGGATCGGATAGGATCTGATCCGCACTCTTTACGGATTGAATCGCGGATATCAGTTCTGCATCTGCGTATTCGATCCGTGGATCCGCACAATAATATATATATATATATATATATATATATATATATATATATATATATATATATATATATATAATAATTTGATTAATAAAAGTAACATGTTATGTATTGTTTTTTTATTTTTTAAATTTAGTGTTAACTGGATTAACTCTAAAATAGTTGTTAATCAGTTTTAATAATATACTTTTTTTAATAAATCAGACATATATACTGAATCTGATTATAAATAATTTAGTAATAGTTAAATCCACCAATAAATATATTAGTTATTATCAAACTATAAAACAAATTAAATATAAAAGCTATTAGCACTTATAAATCTATAAAATTGCACTGTCTTTGTTCGTGTGCAAGGGTTTACTTATCAAATAAACTTAAAATATGAACCAAAAATATTTATAAATTGGACCTAGCATCACTTGAAAGAATAATGAAAAATAATCAACTTACCTTATCATTCATGAGAACCATTTCTATGTAAGTCGTCTTGTTCTTGTCAAATTTGGATGAGACTTTTCATAACCTTTTATATTATGGTAGTTTTTCTTAATATATACGTATACATAATACATAAATAATTCTATACATATACATAAATAAAAAAAATATATGAATTATATTTTATTAAACTCTATGTTATCGGTTATTAAAAATATTAAAATATATGAACAAAAAATATTTATAAAATGGACCTAACATCACTTGAAAGAATCATAAAAAATAATCAACTTACTTTACTATCCATGAGAATCAAGGACGGTTCCAAGTATATTGGTGTGGGGGCAAGCGCCCCCTCTACAATTTAGAATTTTTTTTTAGTAGTATATGATAATAATATTTATTTGCCCCATTAGATTATTAAATTTGACCCCAGTAACGACAACGAACTGAAACAACGTCGTAAGTTCAAACATTTAGAATTCATGCAAATTCAGACCATTCCTTTGTTCATTGAAAACCTTCTGTATCCCTGATAGAGTTGAATCGAAATTCCTTTTATGGAAAAAGAGTTACGGGGATGGCTTTGATGTGTTGGAGACCAAAATTCGGAAGTCATTATTTATATTTGAGTGTCACACCCATTAAATTCGAAAGACCAAATAAAATAGTATCTCTGATTTTATTCTCATTTAATTCTAAATCAAAAGTAATCATGAGTGATTTAATTCAGCATTTATGATAATAAATGAGATGACCATTATATAAGTCATTTAACGTAAAATAGCTTAATTATATTTACGATTATAATTAATATATGTATTGCCCATAAATAGATTAGAAAATAATAATTTCGTAACAAAATAATCATTCAATTTGAATTACAATGAATTGATTGATAGAAATTATAATAAATTGTATGATATTTAAAAAAGTAACCAAATCAATTAGTTGATATAATTAATTTATTATAATAAAATGAATTTAATGAGTTAAAAGAAATAAATCAAAAAACACTATCAGAAATATGTTACGACAGTTTTATAATTAAGTGCAGAAATTTATTTTTTACATAATAGAATAGATATTTACAGATTATTATATTAAACACAAACTAAAAAAATACACTAAACAAAATAAAAGCATCAATGGTAAAATATAACTTAAAAAATCACTTAAATTCAAAAAGATCGTGTGATGAATTATAATAAATCTATATATGAGAAGTAAAAGTAAAATAAACAATTAAAAATAAAGTAAAAAGAGCAATTAAAAAATAGTCTCACTAATGTAAATGATCAATACAATAATTATATAAAAATATAACTAATTATATAATTGCATAATTTTCAAGATCCTATATAGTTAAATCTAATGGACAAATAAAAAAATATTTATATGATAATGTCCTAATATTTTAGCATACTATAAATCATATTATAAATTTATATATCATATTATAATTTTAAGTCAACTCCTTAAACACATTATAACATAAACCATCTAAAAAGATACACAAAATTAACGAATATCACATGGGTCACAACATACACTCTAAATTGTCACAATATTTCAAATAAAAGAGCATCAATACAAAAAAATCAATGAATATATATATAACTAAAATAAAGAGCAACAAAGAGACACACAAAAAAATAAAATAAAATAAAGAGAATCAATAAAAATATTAACATATAAACCACATACATGAACAATGTATATATTAATTGTGAATCACAAAAAAAAAGATAATATATATATAAACAGGGGGGTCGAAGACCCAAAACTAACTATAACCCCTTACAAAAGGAATACCCGAACAATCATGCGCCAACATATGGAGGATGTCAGGAGGAGCAGCATCAAAGAGGTGGACACCAAAAGGCAACTCATGTCCTTTCTTGGTAAGATGATCCGCTACAAAATTTGCTTCGCGAAGGGTATGGGACCATTGAATATTAGGAATACGACCTACTAACATGCAGATATCAGCAACCAGAGGAGCACAAGGATGGGAACCAGGACACCCTTTCTTGATGAAGTTTAAAGCCGAGATAGAATCTGACTCCACAATGATGTTCGTGATATTATTAGCAGCCGTAACTTGTAAGCCATGATTAATACCCCAGAGCTCTGCTTGCATTATAGAGCAGCTCCCCAAATTGCAAGTGAACCCCTTCAAAAAGTGACCAAGATGGTTTCTAATAATACCACCACAAGCAGCACCATTTGAGTGAGAAACAAACGAACCGTCCACATTGAGCTTGAGACGGCCCTCTATAGGAGGAAACCAGCGAACCAATCTGCTTTCTGTCAAAACATTAGATTGTGAAAGTTGAAACTTATTGATAAGTTTATTGAACTCACTATGACGTACCCTCACTTGAACCAGCCGCACAGAGGCTGGGGTATTATCATTGTCAAAAACAAACTTATTACGAAAATACCATAGGGAGGAGATAGTAACTCCAAAGAGACAAGGCCAATCTCCTTTCCAGGTAAGATTTAGCATCAACCAATCGTAAAGGTTCAAATTGAAGAAACTCACAAGACCAACGTTACGTAAAAGGGGAACCCAGATTCTTTTAGCAAACTGACAATCGCGGAGGACATGAATGATGGATTCGTCACAAGTGTTGCAACGCGGACAGGTTACAGTATTGGAAAGCTGATGTCGGGTTTTTTCCAAATTTGTCAAGATAGCACCGTGAGAGGTCAGCCACATAAAAGACCGGATCCTTTCAGGTCCTTTCCAAGACCAGATCAGGCTGAACAACCTATCATTCTGACTAGAAGAGTCTCTGTTAAGCTTCTGGTATGTCTTCTTCAGGTTGAAGGCTCCATCTGAGGAAAGGTTCCAAGCAATATGATCACTTTGTTTCCAAGGTGAGGGGGGTGCAATAGCCACTATCTTTTTAATAACATCCTCGGCCAGCCAAGTATCCAGCTTCCCCACGTCCCAGTTCCCTGTTACCAAAAGAAAGTCCGTAAGAAAACTAAACTCATCAATATTACAACTAACCTGATTAGCATGTTGCACCAACGGCCCTAACTCAGGGACCCAGTTATGGTTCCAAAAATTAATTTTGGATCCATCTCCAATTCTCCAGATGTGGTTCTGTTGAACTTCAGGCCAAACTCTGCAAATGCCTTTCCAAAAATTTGATTCTTGTCTCTTCCTTTCCACTCTTGAAATAATGTCATTCCCTCCGTTGTATTTTGAGCGAACCACCTTCGCCCAAAGAGAATCCCTCCTTTCTACTAGGCCCCAACCCGCTTTCACCATGAACGCGTGGTTCATAGTGCTGGCGTGGCGAATACCTAACCCTCCTGACTTTTTAGGCTTGCAAACTTTATCCCAGCTTAGAAGGTGAATCCTTCTGGAGCTGTTAGTTTCACCCCAAAGAAAACTCCTGCATTTACGATCAATAACATTACAAGTAGAGACAGGTAACAAAGCAGTTTGCATAGTATAAATAGGTAAAGAAGAAAGAACAGATTTCACCAGAGTCGCTCTGCCAGCTAAGGATAAGGATGAGGCCTTCCAAGAATTTAATCTCGCATTCAACTTGTTAATGATATCGTTGAAAGTATGCTTCGAAACTTTGGAATGTAGGAGAGGAACCCCCAAGTATTTACCGAGATCATCCGTCCTGGAGAAGTGCAGAGAACTACTGATTTCGGCGCGCACATTGTTACCCACATTTTTGAAGAAGAAAACTCTAGTTTTTTCCTAGCTAACTCTCTGACCAGAACTATCACAAAAGGCTGCCAAGCACTTGTTAATAATCTCAGCTTGTTCAAGTCTAGCTTCTGAGAAAAGAATGAGATCATCCGCAAAACACAAATGAGATTAGGCAGGCCCATCCCTTTTAAGGCGAATAGGTTTCCAGAAGCCATGATCAACTGCCGCATTAATAAGCTGAGAGAGCCTTTCTATACAGAGGACAAAAATATAAGGGGAGATGGGGTCTCCTTGACGAATGCCTCTAGAAGGAGTAAATTCATCAAGTTCTTCACCGTTCCATAAAACTCTCATTCTGGCTGTAGAAATGCAATGAAGAATAAGATTAACCATCTGAGAAGGAAAACCAATATCCTTGAGCGTGTCTTCAACAAAACTCCACTTGAGCCTATCATAAGCCTTCTCCAAATCAATTTTGATAGCCATCCAGCCTCTCGAACCCTTTTTTATTTCTCATTGAATGAATCACCTCCTGAGCAATAATAATATTGTCAGAGCTTTGTCTACCTGGAACAAAACTACATTGGGTGGGCTGGACAATATTGTTCATGAGCTTCCGCAGTCGATTAGCAATAATCTTGGTAACCACTTTATAAGTGACATTACAAAGACTGATGGGGCGCATTTGCTTGAGGCTGGTAACCGAGTCAGATTTAGGAATACGGGTGATAAGGGTTTCATTAATTTTCCCAACTTTCTCTGGCTCCACAAAAATTTGTTGTACCAAGGAGCACAGATCAGTTCCAACACGATCCCATTGACTTTGATAAAAAACAGCTTGGAGGCCATCTCTTCCCGGTGCTTTAAAACTTCCCATATTAAAAATAACTTCCTTAATCTCCATATTAGAAACCATGCTGCCGATCTGGTTGAGCTCTTCACTACTAACGTTAGGGAATGAATTACTGAGAACAAAAGGAACATCAGGCAAGGAGTCCTTATAAAGATCCACAAAAAAATTCTTAGCTAAGTCTTCTAATAACTTTGGCTCAGTGATCAAATTACCAAAATCATCAATGAGGGAAGTTACTTTATTCCTTCTTCTCCTAACCATAGTTGAGCCATGGAAAAATTTTGTGTTTCGGTCACTAAATTCAATCCACTTACATCTTGATTTTTGAAACCAAAGTAATTCTTCATGAGTCAGAACCTCCTCATATTCTTCCCAAAACTGATTCTGAAGGTTCTCCAGAAAATAATTACGATTAAAACTAGTAGCCAAACTGGAAGCAATACCTTGAAGCCTTCTCAAGAGTGTTCTTTTCTCTTGAAAATATCCCCAAAAATATTTGTATTCCAATCTTTTAAAAAATTTTTAAAGCTGATAACACCACTGTTCCAAGAAGAAGAGACATCCCAGGAATTAGAAACCAAATTTGAAAAATCCGGGTGCGCCAGCCAAGCCGCAACAAACCGAAAAGGCCTCCGATTCCTATTTTGAAAGGAAGTAGTGTGTGGTTGCAGACAAATAAGAGAGTGATCAGAATTAAAATTGGACAAGTGCCTCACGGTGCCCTCAGGGAACGATAATTGCCACTCCAAATTGCTCAACCCTCTATCCAATCTCTCAACAATGTTACCTCTTCTCCAAGTAAAAGGCCAACCCACAAAACCCAGATCAATAAGCCCACAGTCTGAGATACAACTCTGAAAATCAGAACAAGCACTATGAACAACATTAGTAGAGCCTCCCCTTCGTTCATAATTGTGGAGCATAGCATTGAAATCACCTAGAAAACACCAAGGAATGGTAATATTACCCGCCAGGGATCGCAAATTACTCCAAAGGATTCTTCTGTTAACGCGATGGCGGCTACCATACACCGCAGATAGGAGCCAGGGGGTCGAGTCACCACCAACAACCTTGAGATGCACCATCTGGCTATTATGATCCAGGACATCAATCTTCCAAGTACCAGAGTCCCAGAGGCACCAGATCCCACCAGATCTGCCATTAGCTTCAACAATGAAAGAGCTATCGAACCCTATATTATTCCTAATCCGAACGCCACGCGACCCACTTATCTGAGGCTCTAACAGAATAATGAAATTAGCACTATATTCTTTTCTGAGGTCTCTAATAAGAGAGTGGAAAAATTTACTACCGACACCCCGACAATTCCAACAGATAACATTCATTATAACAAGCAAAAAAGGATAGGGGAGTCACCAGCGACAACGTTACACCTGGGTATGAGACCCTAACTTGCCATTCTGCTTACCAATGGATAAATTCCCCTCTTTGATTTTTCTACCACCAGAATCAGTCATACTCTCATCTGGGGGCCTATCGAGATCTTTCCCTGGACTCCGCACAGCCTCTATTTCCATATGAGAGTCAGAGGAGCTTGCATTCATCAGTAGAGGATTATTCCTCACCACAAAACCTTCACGACCTGTAGCAACTTGCTTCATAGCAACAAAAGCCTCATTCTGCTCTCTTTGAAGTTTTCGCATATACTCTATCACTACCCCTTCTATATCATTAGTTTCACGAGACTTCTTCGTAGGAGACACGGTGACAATGCTCTTGGAAGCTTCAGGAGAGGAGGAAGGATTCTTGATGATCATTTTAGGATTAGGCTTTAACCATTTTTCAGATCCTTGTGGCCCAACTTTATTAAAGGGGCCCATTTTACCACTTTGTGGATTTTTACCTGCACCAACCTGTAAGACTTTTTTTTGAATGATTTGACTCTTATTATTCACTATTAAGGCCTTTGAGGCCTCGGGCCCACTTGAAGCTATAATGGCTTCCTCTTGCATGGAATTCTTAGCCAAAGAATTTATTCCTTCCTCATTCAAAGTAATAAAACGTGAGCCATTAGCATTGGTGGGCATATCTTCCTCATATTCTCTTTCCTGATTATTAGGTAGATCTTGACCAATCATGCCTCCAATCTTTCCTTGATTATTCATGCCCTTATTCCGCCTAAAGTTACGTTTAACTAACATCCATGGCCCAAAATCAGGGAAAATTTGATTCCCTTGATTACCACCGCTAGAATCTTGCTTCTTTCCATTTTGGTTCTCAGTCTCGACGGATGGTGGATCTTCGGAAACCATAGTGTTCCCTTCCGCGCCAGCTTCATGGCCCGCGGTCTTACCCACCGGCTCATCAGTGCACAAATCAGACCTGTGACCATACTTGCCGCAGGAGAAGCAAATTTGGTGCAGTCCTTCATATTCAATATAGAGTTCTGATCCAAGAACCGAGATCCTAGGGACAAGTTTTTTAGCAAGATCAATTTCGACACAAATCCTAGCAAAGCGTCCTCTAGAATGGATTGAGGTTGACCGGTCAATTTTGAGCATGTGACCAATAGTAGACCCAACTCTCCATAGAAATTTCTGGTTATAGAGCTCAATAAGGAGGTTTGGTATCCGAATCCAGGCAGCAATTTTCTTCACTGATTTCTCAGATTCCAAGAAAAAAGGTCGCCATCTTTGCACAATGAGATAGTGTCCGGCAATCATCCAAGGTCCTTCCATTAAAGCATGAGACTAGTCTTCCGCATCTGCAAAGTGAACCAAAAAATAATCACGATCCATATCAATAACATTAATAGAGCCCTTCTTACCCCAGTCTCTCTTTAAACGTTGTTCCATAAATCCTAAGCCAACTCTTTTGCCCAAAAGCTTGACATAGAGTGAGGATCTCCATGGTTTACATCACTCGTCGAACTCTTCCTTCGAAATAGGAATGGTGGGACAAGGATTGAACGGTTCCTCTTCATGGGTGTCTTTATCCGCATCTTGGTACCATCTATTCTCTGGATCCGGTATGTCTTCATTAACCTCTTCCATGTCAATATGCTCATCCTCAATGATAGAGCCCGCTACGGTGAGGAGCGTATCCTTATACGAGATTTTGGAAGCTTCCGACTTATTTCCATCACAAGGACCAGTAACTTCCATGTCCTCGCTTGGTTGATTAGGATCAATGCTGGCACGCGTTTTCACTTTTTTGGTGCTACGCTACACCAAGTCTTCTTCTTGCTTAGAAACCGTAGCAGAGCCTTCCTTAGTCATTTTTGTCTTAACTCTTGACAAACTATTTCTCTCTTTAGCTATTATAGTCGTAAATTGAGTGATTAGAAGTGAAAAAAAAAACTTATTGAGTAATTATTATTCACATAATTTCAAATTATTGAGTTATGTGCAGATTTTTGAAGAGGGTGAGAAAAACTTGGTTACAAAAATAATTTATTAGTCTAATATTTTTTATTTAACTTTTATAAAATAAAAAAAATACATTACTTTTTATATGTTGGATTTAAATTGAGGAAAAAAAAATTAATAATAAGCCGAAAATTATATTGTTCTAATCAACGTATATTAATTATTTTTGAACAACAACATAAACAAAACAGTGTACAAACAAGTACTTTTGTACCAAAACCTTTTTTAAAAAGTTAAATAACGATAAATTTTTTTCTTTGAAATACAAGTTGTAATTTTACTTTATATTATTCGAGACTAATTAGGACTAAAATTTTAATATAGTAGAAACTAATTTCTTAGTCTAAATGTTTTGGAACTAATATTTTTTTTAGCTTCCACAACTATAAATGAATCCATCACATTTAAAGATTCATTTAAAGATTTGTCATTAGTCAATAAATTGCTACATATACATAAAGAAATTCGAATCCCCAACAATTATTTAAATGGACTAGTAAATACTAGACCAACCCATGGTTTTTTTGGAACTAATTTATGTTATCAAAATGATTAAGAATCAAATTAAAACTTTACTTTTATTACTATTAGTTATTCTAGCGAACACAAAATATATGGAAGGTGAATATAATTACTTTTTTAAGTAAGACATGGGCATTTTGATGAAGAGTAATATAACCCAGTGTTTTTCACTTTTTCTCTTAAGTTTATCATCTACTGAATACCCTCTCTATTTCAATTTATCTTTCTCTTAAAAATTTGATTCAACCAAAAGAATGTTAACATTTCAATAAAATTCAACATGAACAGATAGAAATCTCGAGATCGTTATTGCACTCCGGCATATAGTATAGTCATCCTTTAGGAAAAATAGTACCTATCTCGAATAAGTGTGCCTTATCAGCTGGAACTGCTTTTCTTGTTCCAAGATGTGTACATTGCGTCTCCATAAGGTCTGCCCAAAAAAAGGAAAAAAAACAAAAAAAAAAAACAAATGAAACAGCATTAAAATCTATCAGCAATCCCGAAGTTTGGTGGAATCATCATTCAGAAACCCTCATCACTCATGATTTACACAATCCCATTATTTTTCTTGTAAGTCAGAAACTTTAACAATCAGCTTCATATAATTTCATGAGTAAATATGCAGTACAAACATACAATTAAAAAGTAATAGTATTATTTACGCAAAGAAAATGCAAAGTAAACAATGGCGGAGATTCCAGAGCCTTCCCCTCTCCCTCTCTCTAACTAAACCCTCCTCAATTCTCACTCTTCTCTGCTGTCTTAATGGATTTAGAGTCTTCCTCTCTTGAATTACTTTCATCACCGGGGTACATAACATATACATATTCATTAAAAGGGGCGGTCATTCTTGCCCCAATTTTTTTTAAAAAAGAAAACACACGCATGCACACACACATTATCTACCATCAATGCATAGAAGCAAGTAAATCAGATGACACCTCTGGTTCGGAAAACTGTAAAAGTAAAACAAACTTTAAATGCAAGTCAAAAACCTTGATTAATACATTGATGGCACACTGTTGTTTATTGATACTAGTAATTTGAAAACTGAAATACAAAATCAAAAAAAAAAAGTTAACAAACAACTCAGCCAAAGTATGGGGAACAGAGGGTGTAAAAACTGAGAATGTTAAGCAGTATATTTTCAGTTATCAAAAGGATAGAAGTATTCAACAACCTCCCGGTGCATGAAAACTGATATCAGGTGCACAAAACAATTAAAAGCAATTGAGAAAATATGGGCACTATCATACCTAGGATTTTTCACATGAAGCAACAGGAAGACAATGGAGATCAACATACAAAAGGTGCCGATAAATAAACTAGCAACTCCAAAGAAGTCATTCTTCCCACCTAGCCAGCTTGATGTTGACAGAACAAGTTTCTTCTTCCCACCAAAACTGTATGCGTTATAATTATTCATTAGCTGGACTACTATAACATCATCTGCATCCAAATCCTCTTCAATTCTACCATACAACTTCCGGAAGCTGGGGAGTGCAGCAGTCCGCATCCAAACTATGAGATCTTCTTGGTCACTAAGCTGAAAAATAAGAATTAGGAATCAGAACAAGCAACATAGAGAGAATAACAGGACTGAACTCCATGCAAAACAATTGAAAAACTTAATCAGTAGAAAAATTTATCAAGGAAAAGAATTAGAAACAAAATGTGTACTGATTTCAACATCATTTTAACCCACTAACATGCCACTTCTATGTACATATGCACTGTTTAGAGTTACAAGAATGTTTGGAACCACATAAAGGCAATTGAAAAGCTTAGAACTTACAGGAGTATTTGGATCCAGTTTTCCACCCCCAATCAAGGGCCCATTCTGAAAATTAAATGGATAAACGTCTTTTCCAAATTTGTGATTGCGATCACTCTTCCATGCAATGTTCTTCCTATTGACTTTCAACTCTGATGACCCACTGCTGAACTTAAATGTATCATTGAACACACTCCATGCAATCAACCCACAAGGTACAATTGGAAGATCACCAGAGGACTCTAAAGGTTTACAAGAACTGGTGCTATTGTCTCCAAGTCCATGTAGCAGTTGCTTATCATTTCTACTTTTGACATACCTGAGGAAAATTTCGAGATTTGAGAAATAAAAGAATGTAGAATCCATCTAGTACTGCTTGTAAATAAATAAATAGAGTCCAACTCCAATGAATAAAGAAAATCACTCCTGATTACACTGAACAGAAAATCCACGACTAGATCATTCAGAGTCAACCAACCTCCTTGGGCAAAGAACCCCCGATAACACCACCACAAAAACACCAACCTAAAAAAAAAAAATCCCCCGCAGCCCGTCTTCCTTCTCAAACTCCATGACACGTAGGCAGGATTACAACAACACAATTTCCTCTCTGCCCATTTTCTCTATTCTCCTACTACCCTTTCATCTTCCTTATCTCAACCTTGGGTATCTTCTCTTGAATTCTTTAACACAGAAAAAGAAATTATATTAGAAGCTAAGTGCAAAATCTTATATCCTTAAAATAACAGCTAAAATCTATAGGGTTATACCATGTTGAAACTGATAGAAACAGGTTTGATTTAGTTTACAAGAGAGGTAAGTAGTCTACTTGCTGGTTTTAGTTGTTTTAGTTCCTAATTGCTGTTAATTGGCTATCTGTTTGCTCCCTTTGAGCTGCACAAGTAAGCATAAGGGCAATAGTCTTAGTCCTAGCTGCTGCCTATGAATACTAGTTGATTAGTTAGTTTTAGTTTTTGTGAACTATCTGTTAAATCAGTTAGACTAGGAGAGGAAGAACTCCCTCCATTGTTGGTAGTTCCAACAGTGTATTCCAATAAGGGATTGTGATTTGCAATCCCTAGTTCATCAATAAAGCCTACCGACTCTGTTACTACCTGAACCTATCAGACACCCATGCCAATTCCTCAAAATATATTGCTAGAGGAACACCATTAAATAGACCATTAGTAAAGCGCCAAGAGGATACAAAATAAGTGATCCTTTCCCAAATAAAATCAAAATAAGGCATTTACTCTTGAAAATTGAAATGCTTTTTAGATACAGTACACTGAAGACAAGTCAATTACATGGGTAGCAATAATTTTCCAAAAATTGACAAAGTTGGAATGATCTGGTTCAACTCAAACAATTGGTGAATAGTTGATAAATACAGATATCCAAACTTTTTAAGGAAACAGGTTCTAGACTCTCTTTGAGAAATAACAAGTCCAAATACAACCTAAGAAATAATTACCATATAGCACATAAATATGATGAAAGCAGGAACACCAATCTGTCTCTTAACAGCGCATACATTCAGCTTTGCTCAAATGAATACATTAATAGACGCAAAACATTGGAATAAATGACTTCCAAGATTGATAGGACCAGTATATCATATATAGAACACAAGTAAATCAGCCAAAGACAAGCAAATAAGAAATGAAAGAGTATTACTGTAAGACCGAACAAAAACACAGAGAAGACAAGTTAAACAACAACCAATAATACTAATTTTTCTTTTAACCAATAATACTAATTCTTCCTTTTTTTTTTTCCAGTAAAGACTTTAAGATTATTTTTACAGGAAGAAATAAGAGCCCTTACCGACGGTGGTTCTGGTAATAGTTATCCAGCTGATAATAGATATAAATTGGTGCTCTCATTGACTTAGGTACCTTCAAATAAGTTGTAAACACAATCAAGAGAAAGTTTAGATCAACTTCACCAATAGCTCTTTCAAGTTTCAACGTTATATCAGTAGTTCAGTACCAAAGACAAAATTTCATATTTTAATGATCGGGGGGGTTGGGAAAGCAAGTTAGTTTATGAAAGTAAAGTAACAGCTGTTTAAGCAAAATCTATACGATAAAATATTAAAATGTCCTCTGGAGTAACAACATAAGTGATACCATTCATTCCCATACAAGATTTCCATTATTCATACTATCAACATCAGCTTGGAAGGTATTATGCTGCCTTGAATGGTGAAAATTTGTAACTTAACAGGCTATAATAGCAAGATGGGATATGTAAAACAGTTAACAAATAAGTAGCACCAGTTTCAGTAGTTCAGAAAGTATGATGAAAGGTGCCTATTGCTCCCTATATTACACTTAGTAATTTTCATGTTTGCTTCTCCTGCATTAAATTCTGTTCACAATATAGCAAACTAGTTGCAATAAGCATGTAGTTCAATTTGCATTACAGAGTAAGCTTCTCCCCACTGTATAGTTCTCAGTTGTCTTTCTCTTTTAGCAGTTTCACTTGTCCTCTGTTATTGTTTCTGTATTATCTCTTCATTATAGTTAATATTTTCTTTTTCTGTCCCAGAAAATTCTGTTAACATTAATTTCCACAAAATGATAGAATTTGGAGGATACCGTTTTGGAGATATTTAACAACTCAATTTTTGCACGACAGACTTTCACAAAAGAAGTTTCATGGCCTTCCACAGTCCAAGTTTTGTATTAAAAAAGCAGAACAGTCAAATGACCCCACCCCCCCCAACCCAAAAAGAAATGTACTACTATATTTTGTTATTTGCTGCATTTATGCTATATTCAGTTCACTTATTTCCTCTTCTCACTATTAGGGTATTCTATGATGTCTTAATCTTCAAATCTTCCCATGGCCTTTCTTTTGGATAGAAAAAGATGTTTTATTAGAATAGAAAAGAAAATACAAGTGAGGGTATAGTTAAGACATTAAAAGCTTAGCTATTTAACAAAGCACACCTATCCCTTTGAATGATACTTAAAGAAACCCTGTTGAATCAACCGTGTACACCAGCAGGCGACACACACACAAAAGTATCCTGTCCCGGATGAAATCAATAGGAATAATTAAAAATCCTAGAATTCCTTTCCAGTTTCCATCCATATACACTAGAGCATAGCAAACAATGCGGACTACTACAGATTCTTTGATCTTTTACACGAGTAAAACCGCCGAACTTAGCGAGAAGAAAGTGATGTAAGTCCATTGGGAAAGGGCCTACTCAAAGGAGATCGTGCTGTAGGGCAATGTAAAAAACAATCAGTACTGATTCTGATGAATCCACACTACACAATAAACACGTTAGGGGACAAGAAAGAGGACATGGATGAAAACAAGGCTATGTTTGGTTAGTGTCCATGTCGATAGCAGACATGGACACAGTGGTACACGTCCATCGTTGGTTGATGGGACAATTTTTTTTTAAGACACGGTTACACACAAATGCACACTGAGACACACCATTTGTGTACCAACAAATAGTTGAGACATTGAGACACAAGAATTGAGCCACCAACTTTTCCAACTTTATCCTTATAAAAGATTTATAATTCCAACACTACCTTCCTCTTCATAACATCATCTTCTTCTCCAATCTTCTTCTTCATAGAGACAGCCTCACCTCCATCACCATCACAATTGCCACCTCCCTCTTCTCTGCATCTGCCTTTTCTTCTTCCTCTTTGCCTTAGCCCACTTTCCTCTTCCCTCCAGATCTGGCACCGTGTCTCCACCTTCGTGGCTCCGCCTCTCTTCTTCCTCCTTCCTCCCACCATTCCTTTTTTAAAAATAAAATTCTACTTTTTCATTTTTCTTATTAATCTTTGTGCAGCCAAAATGTTGAGACACAATTTTAGACGTGGGGACAGTACTTCAAAGACAAATTTTCCATCTTTGTCCTCAATTTATTTTCATGATTTCAAAAATTAGCCCTCATATTTTCAGATGCCTTCTCTGTCTCCCCCTTTGCCTCCACCCTCTACCTCCATCTCTTCCTTCTTGTAATAATCGTCAATCGTGTATATGTCCTTGTCACTGCCTCTGCATCTCTATCCTTGCCATCTTCAATGCAGCCTTTCTCGCCACACCGCTGTTGAACCCAGCCACATCGTTTCTTCCTCCGGTTGCAGATTTTGGCTTCTCTGCTGCCTCTACCTTTGCCTTCTCTCTTTCGAGTTAGACTTGCACCGCCTCCCTCCTCTGTCGCTCCTGTAAACTATATGAATGCATGAACCTAAGGGAAAATTATAAACATATATGCATGTATAAATTGAAATTTATTTCTATAACGGATAGTAAAGAACCGATTAGTTATAAAAAAAATCAATTCTTTCCTTGACAGAATGCCAGCAACAACTAGCTTTGACAAAATGGCTCAATTGCACCAAGTTTGCAACCGATACAAGATTTGTAATGCCTATAAACAGAGATGTTGATACCATATATTATAACCAAGAAACATTCTAAGCTATTAATTTGCTTCATATCGTTTTCTACGTACTTTCAAAGTGATTTTAGAAAAATTTGAGAAATATATAAAATTTTGATTCATAAAACTTAAATTGTATTCATATACTCTTTCAAGAGAGTTTGATTCTTGTTCATGTGAGTGTCACAAATTGTAAGAAAGGAGGTACATAGATCTTTTGTGGTTCTTGAAGTTTTGATTACTTTAAAGTGTACTTAGAACCGACATCTCAAAGATTCAAGGCTTTATACACAAACAGAGAGTATATTGTAGTTATGTCAAGTGCTCGTTGTTGTGAAAACAGAGTGGTGCACCTCTCTTTTGTTCTTGATATTGGGATTGCTTCAAGGTTCACTTAGAACCAGTATCTCCTAGAATGAGACTTGATACAATATCGGTGAGTAAGTCATAAAGTGCTAATTGTTATAGCGATTTGTCAAGAGTTTGTTTCAAACTTGATATATAATGGATAAATCTTGGCACAGCTAAGGGGAGAACTAGATGTAAGTACAAGTAGTGTGACAGAATAAAATCCATGTTTGTAATCTCTTTATACTTATTTCTCATATATTTGTTTTTATGTTTTAAAGTGACTGGAACATACAACTCCTTATAAGTACTTGGAGTTCAATTGCAAGCTCTTTAAAAGTAATAGTACGAATCTAATAATACAATTATTTCATAGACGCCTCTATTTGTAAGAATTTTATCATTGGTTTCTATATACTCAATTCAACCCCTTCTTAAGTATCTTGTGCTTATTGACTAACACAAACAAAATTTTCAAAAACCAAATCCAACCTCTTTTAAAACAATAGAATTGTAAACTCTAATAAATTCACAACATTATCAATAACTTGTCCACATTATACCCTCAACCTAATTCCATAAAAATGAGTCACGAATAATTGATTTTAAAAAGAAATATATAACAAGGAACCTTATATCTCAAACCTACTACATTACAAGCTTTTTCCTATTCTGTCATTACCTCAAACAATTTTTCTATAGTCCCAGTTTCTTTCTTTCCTATAATGATAATCGTCATTGCCTTTAATTTTCAATGTATGATCTATGAATGCGCACTTCCTTCACTACACGACCCCTGGATGCACTACCCCTCCTCCAACCATGACCCATTGATTCGAGATCTCCTTTAGAGCATGACCCATGAAAGGCCACCCTCATACATCTCCTTCCCTTGCCTCAGAGTGGTATTCTCTAAATGGGAAATTAAAGGTAGCAAAGATGTAGCATGAGAAAATGAGTTGAATCATAATAAAGCATTTTTTTTTCATGAAGTGAACTATGAATGCTTATCAAGTCTTTGGACTTATCTACAATGAGATATGTTATAATATAGTTCAAGATATCATTTTTGCTAGTTGATTTAAAACAACTTTCAAGGTTTAGAATAAAACGTTTGTTATTAGCTTAGATAGAGTTGTTTTAAATAATAAACTTAAATATTCTCAACAAAGCTTCTAAAACACTTTGTTTACAATTCACCCCTTCTTGAGTTATTGTATTTATTGACTAACACCTATGTTCCTCTTCACCGGCGTCACCTTCCACAAATGAAAGTGACACCAATGTCGCAGGCCAAGGGAAGGGAGATTCTAGCGGGGACGATGTTGAAGGCGTAGCGAAACAAATTTAGGTCAAACTCAAGGCCAACAAGGAAGAGGAAGAACATGGCTATGCTAGTAGAATTGTAGATCTATTCTTTCCATTTTTCTTTTTAACTTTGAAGCTAGAAGTTCTGTTTTCTTTTTTGTTTTCGTCTTTTAGTTTGATGCTGATTGGTAATTTTTGGTTTGGGGTGATAATTTTCTCTATGAAGAATGATGGTGTAAGGGTGATCCGTTGGTGGTGGTTGAAGGAGATTGAGAGGAAAAGAGGACAAAAAATACATTTACCCATTTGTTCTCTATTGTACTTACTTGATTACCAAACATATTACAAAGATACTAATTTTAGTGTCTATGTCTCTATGAATACACGAAACAAATGCAGCCTAAGTGACCGCTGGAGCATGTCATTCCTATTAATCTAAAGAACTTCAATTGAAACAAAAGTGACCTTGGAGGGAACTTTGGATTTCCAAATAAGGTGATCCAATTCCAACGGAAATCTTTCAATATTAGGAGAATTTAAAATAAGATTTACAAGAGAAAATACCAAAGAGGTCAAGGGTCCAAATCCTAGTGTTTGGAACTGGGACCTTGTTTTAATTAAGATAGGACTTCAAGAGAGAAAATTAGGCAAATAAAGACCACTATGTAAGGAAGATAGGCAAAAAAAAACAAGGAAAAATAACAAAGAATGAAGCATTACCAACCCAAACATCTTCCCAAAATTTAATGTGAGAACCATCAATCGAAACAAATATTCAAAAGGAACAAAGACTTTGATTGCAAAAGGTCAATTCAAAATTAGGTAAAACCATGGTTGTCAAATTGGATATAAATAAAGAATTACAAAGCTTATCAGTTGAATCATAAATTTAACCTAATCACGAACCATAAGATTCATGACCATTAGTCTAAAATGGAGGAAAAAAATCTTAAGTAAAAGAAAGGAAAACATATATAGGTAATTTAAAGTCAAATAACTCATTCTATAGCAAAACACATTCAGGAAAAAAAGGAAAGCACAACATGGAGAAGAAATTAGGTAAACAAACTACTTCATTGTATGTTACCAAACCCTGCAGGTCTTACAACACTCAAAAGAAAACTGCAGAAATAGCCACAGAACCGTATAATTAAATCAACATAAAATTATCACCTTCAAGAACCTTGAACAGTTTTTGGATATTGAGTCATCAGTGATATACAAAAGCTTGTTACTTCTAAGTTCTTCAGGTATACATTCAATGTCGTACCTGTCCACAATTTCAACAACCTACAAATCCATAGTCAAACACATACTACAATAAGCAAGATTTTTAAGAAGAAAAGACAAGATATGAACATTATGACATCAAAGCAAGTCAAAGTTATGCATACACTATTTGAAGCACGAAGTGTAATAAGTCCAAGAGGAATGAAAATGAAACCCATCAATAGAAATGAAGCAATGACCTGCATTGGACATGTTGAGATTTAGCATGCTAATGTTCAAGAATAATACATAATCAAATATGAAATGTTCATGTATTGTCAAAGAACTAACTGTTGCTGGTGTAAGAACGGGTTTACATGCTGGAAGATTCTGCTGTTTAAACTGATAGAGTGCTGCAAAACCACTAGAATGACATTGCTTGCAAGTTTCTTAAAGAAATGAAGGTAAGAAAAAAGAAGAAATAAAATGGAGTTCAATATAATGAGAACTGGCTAAAAGATGAAACATATGTAACAAAACTTCAATCTATTAGACAATTATTAGTTCATACTTAAGCTCTAGTCTAGGAAGGCCATATAGGCTTGTTATACAAGTTACCTTCTTTTCCCTAATACAAAATCAATTCTCATGTAGCACTAAAATAATGCCTAAAATGCATTACAGCATCCTCTATCATTTTGCATCCTAAAACAAAACAAATTAAATAAAAGTCATACCACCATGTTGTGCTGGGCGGCCTGGTATTGCCTGCACTCGTGCCCCAACTGTTGAGGAAGTCCCACTGTCAAGATCCATCACCTTAACTTTGCCAAGTTCAACAAGTATTACCGACTCTACAAATGAGCTATCCAATTTGCACCAGTACCTGCATTTGCCAGGCACTGCATTAAATTTACATGTCAAATCGTTATCTTTCAATTCCAATTATAGTACTTATTACTAATTACTAATTAGCCTCAAATAATACAAGCTAAACTATAATATTATCTTAAATCCAATGGCAATTCGCTTTGATTTTAGGGGTTTTGGTTTGGAGAGAGCCAAATAAGGCAGTATTAATCCCAATAAAACAACAAAGATGCATGATTTGAAAGATGACTATTTTGTTTAAATTTCATTTGCAGGAGTAACAATGACAACAAGCGAGATCAAGATTCAAACAAATATTAAGTTCTTCGAAGCAAAAATCATAGCTACTCACTCATCAAATTGAACCTCCTACCATAGAGACAACCAAGCGTTATAATTTCGAACTAATTGAAAATATTAGTATAATTAAATTGCAGTAACACAAATTAAGGTTTCCATTGAAATGGCAACAAGGTAGAAACGGCCAACAGGGAATTACCTGGGAAATGAAACGACTGCCGTAGATGGGAGAGGAAACGGAGCCCAACTGAAGAGAAAGCGATAGAATAGGAAGAGAGATTCGAAGTTGGAAAGGAGAGGTTAGCGAGAAGAACAAGAAAGCGAGGACTCTATTCTAAGAGTAAATATGTGGAACTGTGTATTGTTGTATACTTGTATTCTTGGCTTGCAAAGGGTGAACCGATCGCCACGCAAGAAACCGAGGGAACCCAGACAGCAGAAGAAAAGTTGAGCCAGCTGGCGGGTTCCCGACTCCGCTACAAGACCGGGCGCACTCTGACCCCAAAATACAAATGATGTTATTTATCTACATTGCAACATTTAATTGGATATATCAAGGTAACAAGAATTTTAAGCTAACTGTATATAGAAATTAAATTAAATTAAATTAAAAAAAAAAAACACAAAAAGAAAAACGAAATGCGAGATCAACCAATATAAAAGTATAAACAAACATTAAAAAAATATAAATATACAAACAAGAAATATAATGTTCATGCGGTCCAAATTTATAAAAATTAGGCCCAACAAAAATAAGAGATCCTATTTAAACAGGAGGCCTCCAACTCATACCCGATCTCCTTGAAAAGGTCGGATACCGTGAAAGAATTCAGCTCTACTTGCTTAAGCAAGTAACTGCTTCCGCGAATCTTTTCAACTATCTCTATTTTTTCTATTTTTTCTAAAAGATAGATTCCAACAAACTCTCACGATAAAGGGAGTGATTAGCTATCAATAAAGATGGAACTACTCCAACTAAGGTGGTTATCAACTCTACCATAAATACGCTGACAACTTTCAAGTATAATTTACGTTCTAATCTACTAAAACTTGCCTAAAGCCCCTGTTGACTTAAGCATCGGAGTCTCTTGTAGGTACCACCCCCCACTTCCTTACGAGGAACGGACGGCGGCACCATTCCGTATGGAGGTGGTTGGTAAGAAGGGGCTTGTGAGTATGGTTGAGGGTTATGTTGTGAATATGGTTCATAGGCATATGGTGGTGGTTCTTGAAAGTCATAAGGAGATTCACCATAGCCATTTGATTGATATGCATCATAGAATGGCTCTCGTTCATAGTGCATTGGTGGAGGTTGTTGCCATGAAGATTAATCATATGCATATGGCTCCTCCCACCTTTGGTTGTCCCATTCTTGATACACATCTTCGTTGAAGCTCTCATTGCCTACAACATAGTTAGAACCAAACTCATAGCTAAAGTGAGAATTCATAATGAAAAGAGAAAATAAGAACAAAAGCTAATAAGAAGTAATGAAACAAAATCCTAAAACTAGCAAAAACTTACAAGCAATCCAAAAATCAAGCTATTCACAATATTCACATATGTACAATAACCAATAACATAACACCATTGCAAATCCCCGTCAACAGCGCCATTTTGATGATTGGATTTTTGACGGTTTAGAATTTCTCAAATGAAATCTCGTTGCAAGTATAGTTTCTAAACCTACATTAATCCTTTCATACAAAAATTTGTTTGTCACTAGTACAAACCCCTAAATTTATAAACCGAAGTATTGAACCTCGGGTCGTTCTCTCTAGGAATTGCAATAAAGTGTTCTACCTCTACATTGCCTTCTACCTCATTGGGAGAAGGTTCTCCAAGTTCAAAGGATTCACCACCAAGAAGTTTGGATACATGATCTTCATCTCCACGAGAACTCAATGTTTACTCCATTCCTTCCAAGTCTTCATTCCAAGATTGTTTTGGGGGTTGTGCACTCTCCTCTTCAACATCAAATTCAATCTTCTTGGAGAGGTTCTCTTCAACTATAGGTTCCAAAGGAGGTTCCGCATCTCCTAAGTCCTCAACCACTTCTTCCTTTTCTTCAATGATCATAGGCTCATCCAATTGCTCTAACACAACATAGCATTCCTCCTTCTCCACCAGAGTTTCCAATTTCTCCCTCGTGCTTTGCTCTTCAATTGATTCTCCACATGTGGCCATGGGAGTACTTTAGGTTCTCAAGCATTGGGAGGCTAATCGGCTTACTACCACGGTCAAAGTAGCCACAAATTCTAGTGTCTCCCTTTGCATTTCTCCTTGCCCTTAAAGTATAAGGCCAATGATTTCATCCATTGAGGATTGGGGTGGATAAGAGGGTTCATTGTCTTAGAGAAAGGGTTCATAATAGGAAGGTGATTCTTCCTTGTAAGGGTATGGTGGTGTATATTGAGGTGGTTCTTGGGAGTATTGATATTGGAATGGTGGTTCCATGTATGGCTCATATGGTTCAAAAGGTCGTTGGTAGGGTGGATATGGATTAGGGTCATATGGAGGTGTTTGGTGAAAAGAGGCTTGTGAGTTTGGTAGATGGCTATGTTTAGGATATGGCTCATAGGCATATGGTGGTGGTTCTTGAAAGTCACAAGGGGATTCACCATAGCCATTTGATTGGTGGAGGTTGTTTCCATGAAGATTGATCATATGAACATGGCTCCTCCCACCTTTGATTGTCCCATCCTTAATACACATCATCATTGTAGCCCTCATTTCCTACAACATAATTAGAACCAAACTCATAGCCAAAGTGAGAATTCATAATGAAAAGAGAAAATTAGAAACAAAAGCTAATAGGAAAGAATGAAACAAAGTCCTAGAGCTAGCAAAAACAAACAAGCAATCCAAAAATCAAGCTATTCACAATATTCACATTTATACAATAACCAATAGCATAACACCATGGCAACTCCCCGGCAACGGCGCCATTTTGATGAATGGATTATTGACGGTAAAGAATTTCACTAATAAAATCTCATTGCAAGTATAGTTTCTAAACCAACAAATAATCCTTTCATACAAACATTTGGTTGTCACAAGTAACAAACCCCTAAAAATAATAACCGAAGTATTGGAGCCTCGGGTCATTCTCCCTAGGAATTGCGATAAAGTGTTCTTGCTATTGGTTATGAGGTATGTTTTGGGGTTTTTGAATTAAGAGACAAGAAATGTAAATGGCAAAGGAAATAAACTAACAACTAGAAAAGCTCTTGAGAAGGCATGAGAACTAGAAGTCCTATCCTAGCTATCCTTATCAATTGTGATGAGAATTGTCCACAGCTCCCACTCAGTTAACCTCTAACCATGGAGGAAAGTCAAGTGGATGGATTAACTTGATTCCACAAGTCCTAACCAAATCCTAAAGGAAAGACTAGCTTTAGTGGCATTCAAGTCAATTAGCAACTTCTAATTATCAATCAACAAAGGAATTAGACAACTCAAGAGTCACTAATTACTCTACCAAAGCCAAGAGGGGAAAAATCTATACTAAAATCCAACCAAGTATTTCATCAAACACTTAGAAGGCATAAAAGGAAAGTAAAATGAATTAAGCAATTCAACAATAAAGGAACATGAATCATAAATTGCGTTGAAAGAGAAACAGAAGAAACAAAAGTGTAGCAACATAAAAGTAGAGAATTACAAGAATTAAATGCAAAACTAGAGAGAGGAAAGGTAGAAGAAGAAGAATTACGCAAGGAAAAGTGAATCAAAGCATGAAAATAACCTAGATCTAAGAAATCCTAATCTAGATCTAACCTAATCCTAATTCTAGAGAGAAGTGAGAGATCTCTAAAACTAACTTATTCCTCCAAAACTAAACTAAACTAAAAATAAATGGTCAAAAGTTGTGATTCCTCTTCAGTCCTTGGGTTAAATAGCATCAGAGATGAGTTAGATTTGGGCCTGGGAAGCCCAGAAATCGCCCCAGCGGATTCACCTTAAGTGCGTCACGTGCGAACACCGACGCGTACGCGTACGTCACGCGTACGCGTCGCTTGACAAATTTCCATCCACGCGTACGCGTCATGTACGCGTACGCGTCGCCATGCGACCTCACAATCCACGCGTGCGCGTCTGCTGCGCGTGCGCGTTGTTGATCTCCTTCCAAATCCTTGCTTTTCCATGATTTCTCCACTTTGCATGCTTTTCTCTCCATTCCTTTCATCCATTCCTAGCCTTTTCAACCTGAAATCACTAACACACACATCAAGGTATCTAGTAGAATCAAAGGTGGATCAAAATTAGCAATTAAGGGCCTAAAAAGCATGTTTTCACACTTAAGCACAAATTAGGAGACAATCATGAAACCATGCTATTTCCTTGGTTAAATGTGAGTAAAAGGTGATAAAATACCCCTGATTAAGCACAAGATAAACCCTAAAAATGGGGTTTATCAAAGGGCCCTTCTCGGAGACCGTTGATAAGTCCCATGATGGCTCCTTTTGTGGGAAGATTCTGAATGTCTAGGCACGCTTTATTGAACCTTTCCATGTAGCTGCGGAGGCTTTCCTTATCTCCCTGTTTGATTCCTAGCAGGCTTGGAGCATGTTTGGCTTTGTCCTTTTGTATGGAGAACCTAGCTAAGAACTTTTTGATGAGGTCGTCGAAGCTTGTGATTGATCTCGAGGGTAAGCTTTGGAACCACTTTATTGCCATTTTGGTCAGGGTAGTTGGGAAGGCTTGGCAGTGGGTTGAGTCTGAGGCGTCCGTGAGATACATCCGATTCCTAAAATTGCTGAGGTGATGGCTCAGGTTGGACGTGCCGTCATATGGGGTCATGTCGGGAGCTTTGAAGTCTTTTGGGACCTTAGCTTTCATGATTTCTCTCGTGAATGGGTCTTGGTCCTTGTGGGGGCTAGTTTCACGGTCACATCGAGTTGTTTTAGTTTTCAGGTCAGCTCCGAGTTTTAGGAGCTTCTCTTCTAGCTCCCGCCGGCGCCTTCTAGTGGGCGGTGACTCTTCTTTTTTGGGCTTCTTTGGGCCTTCTTGGGTCTCCTATAGCAGTTTGTCCGAGATGTTTACAAAGAGATCGGTGGTCGACCAACCCCTGAAGAGGTCGGCCGGTTTGTTTTAGTCTAACCTGGACCTTACAGCTCGGTCCAAGGTTTGAACACTGCCATTGAAGAAATCATTCTCAATTGAAGAAGACAGTAAGACCAGAGTTAATCTAAAAGGACAAAGCAACTCCAAGCCTTAACCATCTAAGATTTAAGATTATCATTGTAAACATATCAACCTAACTCAGCTCTCACAAAACCAACAACTTCTTGATTCGCCTGACTAAGACCTCCAAGATAACTATAGCTTGTTTCAAACCATAATCCTTGTGGGATCGACCCTGACTCGCTAAGGTATTACTTGGACGACCGAGCATACTTGCTGGTTCAGCTGTATGAAGCGTGGGGATTCGTGCACCAAGTTTTTGACGCTGTTGTCGGGGATTATTTGAGTTTGGACAACTAACGGATTATCTTACTGCTTAGATTAGGTAAATTTCTTTTTCTTTAGAGGTTTAATTTTATTTTATTTGAGTCTTTTGATTTTGTTCTTGTTCTTGCTTAAAGTTTGAATTTTTTTTGTTTTCTTTAAAAAATTTTTTGTCAAAACCTTTTCTATTTTTGGCTCTGTATTTTCTTTTGATTTTTCTTACTTTGAGTCTTACCTATTTCTTGTTTTCTTTTTCAAAATTTCTTCAAAAATCTTTTCTTTTCTTTATTAATCTTTATCTTTTGTTTGAGTCTTTAGTTCTTATTCTTGGAAAAAGTTTCGAATTTCTTGGTGTCTTTTTCCAAAAAAATTTCAAAATTAGTGTCTTTTGTTTGAGTCTTGTGTCAATCTCTAAGTTTGGTGTCTTCTTATGTCTTTTCTTTAAATTTTCGAAAATTGTGTTCTTGGTTTTCTAAAATTTTAAGTTTGGTGTCTTTTGCATGTTCTTGAGTTCTTTGAATTTATTGGGTTTTGTTCTTGGTGTTCTTCTTGATCTTCAAAGTGTTCTTGTTCTTTTTCTTGTTTTGATCTTAAAATTTTTAATTTTGGTGTCTCTTTGTGTTTTTCTTTGCAATTTTTGCATAGTAAGTGTCTTAGATCTAAATATTTTATGTTTAGTGTCTTTTTGTTGTTTTTCTCTTTCTTCATTAAATTCAAAAATAAAAAAAAATAAAAAATCTTTTCTTATCTTTAATTAAATTTTTTAAAATTTTAATTAAAAATTCAGATTTTAATTTCAAAATTTGTATCTTATCTTATCTTAGTTTTAAATTTTAAAATTCAAATATTTTCAAAATCAAATCTTTTAAAAAAATTGTATCTTTTTCAAAATCTTATCTTATCTTTATATCTTTCTTAAATTTTCAAAAATCTTATCTTATCTTATTTCAAAATTCAAATTTAAAAATTAAACCTTTTCAAAATTTAAATCTTTTTCAAATCTTTTCAATTCTTATCTTATCTTGTTGACTTTTTCAAATATTTTTAAAATCAAATATTTTCTAATCTTCTATCTTATCTTGTTTTCAAACCTTTCTTAATTAGTTACTTGTTCTCTCTCTTCTTTTTCAAAACTTACTAACTCCTCCTCTCTCTTCTAATTTTCGAATTTCTTCTTTTATTTCTCTCTCTTCTTTTTTGAAAATTACTAATTAATTTTCAATTCCTTTTAATTAATTAACCTTTATTTTCGGATTTAATAAAATAAAAATAAAAATATTTTAATTAAAATTTACATTTTATTCCATAATTCTTCTTCTCCTACCTTTCTTCATCATGAACCCAAATGGGAATGAATAGTTCAGAAGAACTCTAGGGTCCTATAGAAATCCCACTGCTGACTTCTATGGAAGAAGTATTAGCATACCTCACATCAGAGCAAGTTGCTTTGAACTAAACTCTCAACTCATTACTTTAGTGCAGCAAAACTGCTAGTATTTTGGACTTCCACTGGAAGAACCTATAGAGTTCTTTGCATATTTCTTAAAGATTGCTGACACAGTACACAATGAGGGAGTAGACCAAGATGTCTACAGACTATTGTTCTTTCCTTTTGCTGTAAAGGACCAAGCAAAGAGGTGGTTAGATAACCAATCCAGATCTAGCTTGAAATCTTAGAAACAGTTAGCAGACAAGTTTTTAGTAGACAAGTTTTCAGCATGGGTACAGTTAGACATCATCTACTATGGACTTTCAGACATGGCTAAAATGTCTCTGGACCACTCTACTGGTGGTTCCATACATATGAGAAAGACCATTGAAGAGGCTCATAAGATTTTTAAGACAGTTGCCACTAATTAGCATCTGTACTCAGCTGTTGAGACTTCTATGAAAGGAGAGGTTAAGGCAGTATCTACTGAACCTAACCCTCCAGAATAGGATGGCCCACTGACTCAGCAACTGCACGCCCTTGCCCAGTAACTAATGGAATTGCAAGGGGCTTTGCGAGAAACTCAAGCTTCTATCAAGAATGTAGAAGCCTAGCTGAGTCAAACAAGGCAGCAGTTATCTAAGCAGATAACAGAGGAATGTCAGCCTATTCAGTTAAGAAGTGGAAAATTCTTAAACACCCAACCTCAGTACAACAAGATAGAAAAGCTAACAGAGGAACACCAGAATGACATCCAAGACGTCTCTGAGGGCATTGAATGCCTAAAGAGGAATGTCATTGGCGTTCAACGCCAAGAAGGGGTATCCATCCCTGGCATTGAATGCCCAATTGAGGACACCAACAAGGGCGTTGAACGCCCAAAAGGAAATAGTGTTCCTGGCGTTGAACGCCAGGAAGGGGGTAGCCCAGGCATTGAATGCCAACCCAAGGGAAACCAGACACGTGTAAGTGCTGGGAACACTTCTCCTAAGCATGTTGGTGACCCTTCTTTAGGCACTATGGACACTCACCCTGCTCTACTTATGATCCTTGAGTACAAAACCAAGTTACCATACCCTCAAAGACTCCAGAAAGTAGAAAAGGATAGGCAATTTGCCAAATTTTTAGAAGCTTTTAAGAAGCTGGAGATCCAAATTTCCTTTGCAGAGGCTCTTGAACAAATGCCTTCATATGCTAAGTTTATGAAGGAAATACTGAACAACAAGAGGGATTGGAGAGAAGTAGAGACAGTAGCTCTTACTAAGGAGTGCAATGCAGTCATTCAGAGGAATCTTCCTCAGAAACTGCAGAGACACCCTAACACTCTTTTCAGAGACACATAAGTGAATCCAAGAGAAGAGTGTCTGGCCCTCATTCTAAATGCATGAATGAATGGTGCATATTTGATATAGGAGAAAAGAATCCTGGCTCTTGAAAGAATGATGATGAAATTGAAGTGTTATTGGTAATCTAAAAAATCCAAAAATTGATTCTTAACGCAAGAAAAAGCAGCAAAAAGCAATAAAAGAAAAAAAAAGTATATGCATATGCGAAAAAAAAGCAAGCAGATAATAAGAAAAATCTTGGCCTAAAAGGCAAGAGCAAGGATCCAAGGCTTTGAGCAAGGATCCAAGGCTATGAGCATCCATGGTTAGGAGGGCCTGAAAGAAGAAAAATCTTGGCCTAAACAGTTCAAATGAGTTGCTTCCCTAACCACATGCTTGTGGTGTGAAGGTGTCAAGTGAAAAGCTTGAGACTGAGCAGTTAAAGTCATGATTCAAAGCAAAAGAGTGTGCTTAAGAGCTCTGGACACCACTGGCTGGGGATTCTAGCAAAGCTGAATTACAATCCAAAAGGGTTCACCCAGTTAAGTATCTATGGCGTTTATGTATCCGGTGGTAATACTGCAAAACAAAACGCTTAGGGTCACTGCCAAGACTCTAAAGAAGCTGTGTTCAAGAATCAAAATGAACTAAACTAGCAGAATCAATAGTATCATCTGGAATCTAAGTTCCTAAAGATTCCAATCATTCTAAGCTTCAATGGAAAGTGAGATGCCAAAACTATTCAAAAGTAAAAACCTACTAGCCCCGCTCATCTAATTGAAACTGAACTTCATTGAGAACTCTGAGATTTATTGTATCCTTCTCTTTTTTTATCTTACTTTTTTTTCGGTTGCTTGGGGACAAGCAACAATTTAAGTTTGGTGTTCTGATGAGCAGATATTTTATACGCTTTTGGCATCATTTTCATATAGTTTTTGTTATGTTTTGTTTAAGTTTTATTATGTTTTCATAGGTTTTCCATTTGCTTATTGATTTAGCAATGGGCAAGAATGGTGGTTTTATCCCGCTTGTTTACGGTTGAGGTATGACGTGAGACAAGTGACAGGGCACTCTCCCTCTAAGACAAGTGACATGGCACTCTCCTTCTCAGAACAGCTTGTGATAAGCTTGGAATGTTCCTCTTGGGGATATGGTGGGTTGTTTTGCGCACGTTCTCTCTAATTGCAAGGTGACAGGACACTCTCCCTCTAAGATAAGTGACCGGCACACTCCCTCTGAGACTGGCTTGTCATAGCCTGGAATATGTTTTTTCCCCTGGAGATGTGCAATTGAGAGACGATATCCGGGTTAGCTACCGAGTGTGTCAGGTTCTGGCAGAATAATCGACACGTGAGCTCATGGCCAATAAAACAGGCATGCATCATATGCATCTATTTGCTATTGTTTGATTGTGCATATTGTATCTAGTTTTCCTATCTAAATATCCTGTTAAGTGCTAATTGTATTACTTGCTATAGTTGATTTCTAATTATGTTTGATTTGCATTGATCACTAATTATGTTTGTTACTACTCAATTGAATACTGAATACTGATCAACTATGATATTAGAAATTAAAGATGCTTATAGGTGTTAGGAAGAGATGAGATTTAGTATATGACCCTATTTGGATTAGAAAGAACCCTCGGTTTGAACTTTGTGGGTTTGGAGACTAGGATTGCTTAGTAGGTTTATGTAGTTTTACATAATCTCCATTTGGATCTATTACCCTACTTGGAACCTTCGGGTTCTCACCTGTTATAGAAATTTCTGTTTTTCAGATACAGGGCGTGACGCACCTCGATGAGTGTGTAGGATTCCTTTTGGCAAAGCGAAGAAGATTTTACTTTTGAAGTTTATTTTTTTTTATATGGTACTTTTATCCGCTTTTGTATATTATATTGTATTTCCTCTTAGAGGTTTTATTTTGGAGAAACAGGATATATTTTGTACATTTTGGATTTGTAATATTCTAGCCGGCATTATCTTCGCAGATCGAGACTAGTACTATTTATGTATCTTATCTAGATCATATATATGTATTTGTTTCTATATTTCAATGTTTTCTGTCTTTGACGCTTCATATGTGATAATGGTCGTCATTTTGTTTATCTTTCCATCACAGGCTCCTAATTATATTATTATCTTTTGAACATTATGTATGTATATTGTGCTTTTTAAATGTCATAATGCTTTACCATTTTTTATTTATGATTTAGGCGTAGAGCTCTGTATGATAGAGTATTAAATGCTATAGTAATTTATAGAATGTGACCAGGTGAAGGAAGCTTCGGTGCGAATCCTGTTGCACACTGTCCAGAAATTGCTGCATCTTAATTTGTCATTTCCAGTTAATTTAATCTAAGAAGATCAAGCTAGTTGAGTGGACTGACGAACAAGATTTTTGCCAGTAAAGAATTTTAATAAAATAGTCGCGTTGTAGATATAGTTTCTAAACCAACAAAAATCCCTTCGTACAAACATTTTGGTTGTCACAAGTAATAAACCCCTTAAAAATTGATAACCGAAGTATTCAAACCTCGGGTCGTCTTCTCAAGGAACTGCAGGGAAGTATGTTCTTATTATTGGTTATGGAGATTGTAAATTTGGGGTTTCAAGAATGAGGAACAAATATGACAAATAATTTAAATGACAATTAAAAATAAATAAATACTGTAAAGCAAACTTTTGGCAAGGTATGAGAAATTAGAGGTCCTATCCTGGCTATCCTTATCAATGATGATAATAATTGAATCGTAATTCCACTTCGTTAGCCTTTACTAATATAAAGGAAGGTCAAGGGATTAATTGGTTTGATCTTCGGATCCTATTTATTTCCTAAGAAAAGATTGGGATTATTGAAGTTCAATTCAATTAACAAGATAACAATTATCAATCGTGTTTGAGTTTGACAACTCCTGAGTTACTGATTTCTTAACCAAAACCAAAAGGGGAAATAGATCTACTGGAATAAAAATGTCTTCAGAGTAAAAGCAATAATAGCATAAATAAAAGAAATCAATATTAAACTGAAATACCTCAAATAAATTAATAAAAGAGTAATCTGTAACATGAAAGGATTTATAAAGTAACTTGCAAAAGTAAATAAACGGAATATTAAACCTGATCAAAAGAGATAATCCTGAAAGCGAATAAAAATCATAAATCTAAATCCTAATCCTAAAGAGAGAGGAGAGAACCTCTCTCAAAGCTAAATCTAAATCATGAAAAGTAAAAATTGGCGAGCTCTGCTTATGAATGGATGCATTCCCCCACTTTATAACCTCTGGTCTATGCCTTCTGGACTTGGATTTGGGCCAAAAAGGGCTTCAGAATTCGCTATGAGCGTTTTCTGCAATTTCTGGTACGTGGCCTCTGTCACGCGTCCGCGTGGGTCACGCGGTCGCGTCATTCGGAGCTTTTCTTGTCACGCGGTCGCGTCGGTCATGCGGCCACGTGGTGCACGAATTGTAAATCACACTTTTTACAACTCGTACCACTAACCAGCAAGTGCACTGGGTCGTCCAAGTAATACCTTACGTGAGTAAGGGTCGATCCCACGGAGATTGTTGGCTTGAAGCAATCTAAGATCTCCAGATATTCGTCTTCTTTCAGATCGAATCTAACTTTCGGGATCACTGATCTTAGACCCATTATTTTGTAATAATGGTCTGAATATTCTTTAGTTAAGAACTTCCCTTGATTATAAAGTGGTTTTGGAACACTCTCTTTCTTGCCTCTTGGAGTGGGTTGTTTTCCTTTAGGAGCCATGATCTTAGTGGGTATGGTTTAGTGATCACGGATAAACACACCAAACTTAGAGGTTTGCTTGTCCTCAAGCAAAAGAAAAGAGAGGAGAGGGATAGAAGGAGAGCTAGTGTAGGATGGTGGATGAGAGGAAGGAGGCCGAATGGGTTTTTAAAAGGGAGGGGGGTTTTCAATAATAGGGAGAAAGATAAGATAGAAGATATGATTTTAAAAAAATAAGTATGATAAGAAAAGATATAATTTAAAATTAAAAAGATATGAAAGATATTTGAAAAAGATAAAATTGGATTTTTGAAAAAGATAATATGGAGATTTGAAAAAGATATTGATTAGTTGAAAAGATTTTTGAATGAAAAGAGATAGATTTGTTTTGAAAATTTTGAAAAAGAGTTGAATTGGATTGAAAAAAAGGATTTGTGCTTATGGATTAAGATACATTTAATATTTTTAAAGAAGGGTTTTTAGAAATTAGGGATTTTAGAAATCAGGGTTTGTAACATGTTTATGCAAGAAATCATGAATTGAAACATGAAAATTAAGATTAAAATGAAAAATATGAAGAAAAAACGAATTTACCTCCTCCCCACCATCCTGGCGTTTGAACGCCCAATCGCTGCTTGTTTTGGGGGTTCAACGCCCAACTGCTGCTTCTCCTGGGCGTTCAACGCCCAGCTGTTGCTTCTTTCTGGTGTTGAACACCAGGAACTCCTTTGTCACTGGGCGTTTTTCTGAATGCCCAGGATGCTGTAAATCTGGCGTTAAACGCCCAGAAGGAGCTTCTTTCTGGCGTTCAACGCCCAGAAGATGCTTCTTTCTGGTGTTTAACGCCCAGATGGCTATCCTTACTGGCGTTCAACGCCCAGTGGATGCTTCTTTTGGGCGTTGAACGCCCAAAACAGACTATTACTGGCGTTTTCTTGCCAGTGAGCTCTTTTTCTCTGTTTTGTGTGCAGAATCCTTCTGTAACCCTGTGAACTTATACAATTGACTCTTTACCTTAGTATCAGTGAACTTTATATAAACAAATAAAATCAAGAATAGGGCAAAATGCTTAGAGGAAGTGATGCCCCATGGCTGGGTTGCCTCCCAACAAGCGCTTCTTTATTGTCTTTAGCTGGACCTTGCTGAGTTTTTAATCTAGCCTCAGCCTTGAGCACTCTTGCTCAACATTGCCTTCAAGATAGTGCTTGATTCTCTGTCCATTAACAATGAACTTCTTATCAGAATCAATATCTTGAAGCTCCACATAACCATATGGTGATACACTTGTAATCACATATGGTCCCCTCCACCGGGACTTCAGTTTCCCGGGGAATAGCCTGAGCCTAGAGTTAAACAACAGAACCTTTTGTCCTGGTTCAAAGATTCTAGATGATAGCTTTCTGTCATGCCACTTTTTTATTTCTCTTTATAAAGCTCGGCATTTTCGAAAGCAGTGAATCTGAATTACTCTAGCTCATTTAGCTGGAGCAATCTTTTTTCTCCAGCTAATTTGGCATCAAAGTTTAGGAATCTGGTTGCCCAGTAGGCTTTATGTTCCAGTTCCACGGGCAGGTGGCATGCCTTACCATACACAAGTTGGTATGGAGAGGTCCCTATAGGAGTTTTGAATGCTGTTCTGTAAGCCCACAGAGCATCATCCAAGCTTCATGCCCAATTCTTTCTACGGGTACTTACAGTCCATTCCAGGATTCTTTTTAGTTCTCTGTTAGAGACTTCAGCTTGCCTATTTGTCTGTGGATGATATGGAGTCGCCACCTTGTGGCGAATCCCATACCGGACCATGGCAGAGTCAAGCTGTTTGTTGCAGAAGTGAGTGCCCCCATCACTGATTAGTACCCTGGGAACACCAAACCTGCTGGATATATGTTTCTGGAAGAACTTCAGCACTGTTTTAGTATCATTGGTGGGTGTGGCAATGGCCTCAACCCATTTTGATACATAGTCAACTGCCACCAGAATATAAGTGTTTGAGTATGATGGTGGGAAAGGCCCCATGAAATCAAT
>NC_029787.2:53594861-53597146 GCF_000816755.2 Arachis ipaensis
TTTTGGGGACAACTTGGACAGGGCTCACCCAGGGGCTGTCAGAAATAGGATAAATAATCTTAGCCTCCAGTAATTTGGTGACCTCTTTCTGCACCACTTCCTTCATGGCTGGATTTAGCCGCCTCTGTGGTTGAACCACTGGTTTAGCATTATCCTCCAATAAGATTTTGTGCATGCATCTCGCTGAGCTTATGCCCTTAAGGTCACCTATGGACCACCCAAGAGCTGTCTTGTGTGTCCTTAGCACTTGAATAAGTGCTTCCTCTTCCTGTGGATTTAAAGCAGAGCTTATGATCACTGGAAAAGTGTCACCTTCTCCCAGAAATGCATATTTCAGAGATGGTGATAATGGTTTGAGCTCAGGTTTAGGAGGTTTTTCCTCTTCTAGAGGAAATTTCAGAGGCTCTTTCATTTCCTCTGAATCCTCCAAATCAGGCTGAACATCTTTAAAGATGTCTTCCAACTCTGATTCGAGACTCACAGCCATGTTGATCTCTTCTACCAAAGAGTCAATAAGATCAACTTTCATGCAGTCTTTTGATGTGTCTGGATGCTGCATGGCTTTGACAGCATTCAACTTAAACTCATCATCATTGACTCTCAGGGTTATTTTCCCCTGTTGGACATCAATGAGAGTTCGTCCAGTTGCTAGGAAGGGTCTTCCTACAATGAGAGTAGCACTCTTGTGCTCCTCCATTTCCAGCACTACAAAGTCAGTGGGAAAGGCGAATGGCCCAACTTTGACAATCATGTCTTCAATCACGCCTGATGGGTATTTAATGGAGCCATCAGCAAGTTGGAGATATATCCGGGTTGGTTTAACTTCTTCAGTTAAACCAAGCTTTCTGATAGTGGATGCAGGTATTAGGTTGATGCTTACCCCAAGATCCAGTTAAACCAAGCTTTCTGCTAGTGGATGCAGGTATTAGGTTGATGCTTGCCCCAAAATCATATAAAGCTGTCTTGGTGCAATTACCTTCTAATGTGCATGGTATCAGAAAACTCCCAGGGTCTTTAAGCTTTTCAGGAAAGCTTTTCAGAATGACTGCACTGCATTCTTCAGTGAGGAGAACTCTTTCAGTTTCTCTCCAATCCTTCTCATGACTCAAGATCTCTTTCATGAACTTGGCATAAGAAGGTATTTGCTCAAGTGCTTCTGCAAATGGAATCTTTATTTCAAGAGTCCTGAGATAATCTGCAAAGCGAGCAAATTGCTTATCCTGCTCCTCTTGGCGGAGTTTTTGAGGATAAGGTATCTTGGCTTTATATTCCTCAACCTTAGTTGCTGTAGGTTTATTTCCTACAAAAGTGGTTGAAGAAGGCTTTTTAGATGGGTTGTCATCAGCACTTGTGTGTGTCTGATCCCTCACTGGCAATTGAGTGCCAGAGTTAGAAGCTGGAGTGACGTTAGACGCCAGCTCCTCATCTGTTCCTGGCATCTAAACGCCAGAACTGTGCTTCTTTTGGGCGTTCAACGCTAGATCCTTGCTTGTTTCTGGCGTTGAACACCAGTCCTGAGCATGGTCTGGGCGTTCAGCGCCAGCCTTCCACCCAATTTCTGGCGTTTTAGCGCCAGAATTATTTTTCCCTGGGCTCTTCCTGTCCTCAGGTGGATTTTGGGTGGTTTGCTCATTTCTTGGCTTCTTGCTGCCTTGAGGTGGGGTATTTAATGTCTTCCTACTTCTTAATTGAACTGCTTGGCATTCTTCTGTTATTTGTTTTGACAGCTGCTGCTTTGTTTGCTTCAATTGTTCTTCCATATTTATGTTAGCCATCTTTGTCTCTTGTAGTCTATCCTTGAATTCGGCTAACTGCTTTGTTAGAAAGTCCAGTTGCTGATTGAATTCTGCAGCTTGTTTTACAGGACTGAGTTCAGCAGTTACTGTTTTAACCTCTTCTTTCATGGAAGGGTCACTGCTTAGGTACAGATGCTGATTTCTGGCAACTGTATTAATGAGCTCTTGAGCTTCTTCAATTGTCTTTCTCATGTGGATAGATCCACCAGCTGAGTAGTCTAGAGAGATTTGAGCTCTTTCTGTAAGCCCAAAATAGAAGATGTCTAACTGAACCCACTCTGAAAATATTTCAGAGGGGCATTTTCGTAGCATCTCTCTGTATCTCTCCCAGGCATCATAAAGAGATTCATTATCCCCTTGTTTAAAGCCTTGGATGTCCAGCCTTAGCTGTGTCATCCGTTTTGGAGGAAAGTATTGATTCAGGAATTTTTCTGTCAGCTGTTTCCATGTCCTTATGCTAGCCTTAGGTTGGTTATTTAACCACCTCTT
>NC_029787.2:53597243-53606659 GCF_000816755.2 Arachis ipaensis
AGAGAGAAACAATAAGATAGCCCAAGATTTAAAATTTTTAGATCTAATACTCGTTGTTTTCGAAAATTTTGGAGGGAAAACACCAAAGAACACCAAACTTAAAAATTTTAAGATCAAGACACAAGGAAACTCAAGAACACTTTGAAGACTCACAAGAACACAAGAACATGAAGAAAGAACACCAAACTTAAAATTTTTAGAAACCAAACTAAAATTTTCGAAAAACAAACAAAAATCAACAAGAAAACACCAGACTTAAAGTTTGGCACAAGATTTATTCAAAGAAAAATTATTTTTGAAAAAGATTTTGAAAATAGGATAGCCAATTACTAAGAACATAAGCACCACGCTCTAACTAATTGAGCTATAAATTTAAAGTGTTTTAACAAGGTATAAATAATAAAATACTCTAAACCAAAAAGAAAAATTTTTCCTAATCTAAGCAACAAAATAAACTGTCAGTTGTCCAAACTCAAACAATCCCCGGCAACGGCGCCAAAAACTTGGTGCACGAATTGTAAATCACTCTTTTTACAACTCGTACCACTGACCAGCAAGTGCACTGGGTCGTCCAAGTAATACCTTACGTGAGTAAGGGTCGATCCCACGGAGATTGTTGGCTTGAAGCAAGCTATGGTTATCTTGATAGGAACACGCATGTTTGAATGGAAAACAGAAATACTTGCATTAATTCATCGAGACACAGCAGAGCTCCTCACCCCCAACAATGGAGTTTAGAGACTCATGCCGTTAAAAGGTACAAAGTTCAGATCTAAAATGTCATGAGATCCAAAATAAATCTCTAAAAGTTGTTTAAATACTAAACTAGTAACCTGGGTTTACAGAAAATGAGTAAACTATGATAGATAGCGCATAAATCCACTTCTGGGGCCCATTTGGTGTGTGCCGGGGCTGAGACTTAAGCTTCTCACGTGCCTGGGCTGTTTTGGGCATTCAACGCCAGGTTGTAACCTGTTTCTAGCGTTGAACTCCAACTTGTAACTTGTTTCTGGCGCTGGACGCCAGACTGCAACATGAAACTGGCGTTGAACGCCAGTTTACGTCATCTATCCTTGAGAAAAGTATGAACTATTATATATTGCTGGAAAGCCTTGGATGTCTACTTTCTAACGCAATTGGAAGAGCACCATTTGGAGTTCTGTAGCTCCAGAAAATCCACTTTGAGTGCAGGGAGGTCAGAATCCAACAGCATCAGTAGTCCTTTTTCAGCCTGAATCAGATTTTTGCTCAGCTCCCTCAATTTCAGCCAGAAAATACCTGAAATCACAGAAAAACACACAAACTCATAGTAAAGTCCAGAAATATGAATTTTGCCTAGAAACTACTGAAAATAAACTAAAAACTAACTAAAACACACTAAAAACTATATGAAATTAACCCCAAAAAGCGTATAAAATATCCGCTCATCACCGCGTCATATGTGTTCTGCTTAAGGCGCGCGGTCGCGTCTGTCATGCGGCCGCGTTGCTGTTGATTTGCGCTTGGCATGCGTCCGCGTCGCCCATGCGATCGCGTGGATGCCAGTTCTTCAGAAACTCTGTTTAGCGCTTTCCTTCCATTTTTGTATGTTTCCTTTCCATCCTTTAAGTCATTCCTACCTTAGAGGATCTGAAACTAGTCAACACACTAATCACGGTATCGAATAGAAATAAAGGTAATTAAAATAATTAATTTAAAAGCATAGGAAACATGTTTTTCACATACATCACATAATAAGGAAGGGAAAGTAAAACCATGCAATTAATATGAATAAGTGGGTAATGGGTTGAATAAATCACTCAAACTAAGCACAAAATACTACATAAAATATGGGTTTATCATGGACATAGGCAATGTGAATCAAACTTTTGGACAATTTGCAATAGTCATGGAACAGTCAGTCCCATCCCATAATCGTTACTTGTACCCCATTGATAGGAAGTCCTACTTACTACACAACATCTTATATAGTATAGGGTGAAGTACTAAATTGTTCCTATACGTTTGGGCGTAATCCTGTTTCGGTCCTTAAGGTTTAAAGTGTTCTATTTGAATCCAAAAAAGTTTTATTTAGCTTCAATGTGGTTCCACCGTGAGATCAAAGTTAAATAATTAATAGAATGTCCTACATAACGATAGTACAAGAACAAGATCGATAATCTAGAGAATAAGTACAAGCTCTAGTGGCATAAAACTAACCATAGATGCATCAATATATTTATTTATCATTCTCTTTAGTTTTATAGAAAAATATTTCATTTAAATTATAAGAAACATGATAAATAAATGTATTCATACATCCACAGTTGATTTTGGGCCTCTAAAGCATCTATTGGTTTTTCAGACTGTCGACCTTGTTCTTGTACTACTATCATGTAGGACATTTCGTTAATTATTTAACTTTGACCTCACAGTGGGACTATATTAAAGCTAAATGAAACTTTTTTTGATTCAATTAGGACACTTTATACCTTAGGGACCAAGACAGGATTACACCCAAACGTAGGAGACCAATTTAGAACTTTACCCTATAGTATAATTAATAGCGAATTCTTTGAATGCCATATAAAATGTATGAGCATTTAGGTGTCATCTCTCTATGAATTTAGTTATGATCGGTTCATTAACTTCAAAGGTAATTTGATAAGCCTCGCAATATACTCGAGCTTTACCCTTCGAAGACCAGAAACGACATAGTTATGTAGTGTCATAGTTTGCAATTTAGTTTGCAAATTTAAGACTAATTTACTAGATAGATAAATATAATATAGATAAAATAATTACCATGACAAAAAGATAAGCAAATAACACAATAAATAAATATTCTTATTGGTATTTGGTGCACAATTCCCCACACCTTCGTACAGCTATACCAGCAAGTACATTGGGTCATCCAAGTAATACCTGAGTGAGTCAGGGTCGATGCCACGAGGATTGTGGCTTGAAGCAAGTTATGGTTATCTTACAGGTCTTAGTCAGGCGAATCAGAAGTTGTTGGCTTAATTTGTATTTGTGAGATCTAAACGAAGTTGCCATGAAAGGAATAAAATAAAATACTCTGTAAATTAGAACGGAATCAGTAACAGGAATATGGTTAAGGATTGGAGTTGCTTTGCCTTTCTAAATTAACTCTGGTATTACTGTTCTCTTTGCTTGTGACTAATTTCTTCTATGGCAGGCTGTATGTGATCAACACCATTGGCCGTGGTCATCAATCTCCTTTGCTTCAGATCAAATGCCATTGGCCATGGTCATCCAATCTGAATGAGGGTGAAGCTCTAGCAGTACATTCTCTTGGCGATCCTACTCATAACGCCACAAACAAGGTCGAATCTTTTGGATCAGAGAATGCTACTCCTTTGGATTCTAGCCTCTACCACAGAAACCCTAATCTCCCCGTAAATCGGCTGAACTGGTCTCTCGAGAAGTCCCAACGAAGTCGTGGATTAGCCATCTGAGAGATGTATAATCAAGCTGGCGATTTGCGCTTTCTAGTCACGTATTAACACGGCCCCAAGTAGAAATGGGTGGTTGTCAGGCACGCGGTCCTAGTATGATAAACTGACTTGATTGTCACTGATCATCCTATTCACCATGTTGAAGAACGAGTATACATCTTAGAATTAAATTAAACACCCATCGAAGAGAAACAGTAATACTTTTATTAATTCATAGGACTCAGTAGGGCTCCTCCCCTCAGCATAGGAGGTTTAGAAACTCATACTGATAGAAAATACAATGGTAAAAAAGAAATTATGGTAAATGATGTGTAAGTCTCCCTGATTGATATAAATCTAATCCCTTAAATACTAAACAAATGACTAGTAAGGGTAAAACAGTCTTTTTAGTACTAAAATCCATTTCTAGGGCCCACTTGGTGAGTGTTTGGGCTGAGCTTTGATGAAATCCACGTGCTATGAGGTCTCTAGGGCATTGAATGCTAGCTAGGGGGTCCTCTTTTGGCCCTTGGACGCTGGTCTCTTCTCCTTGGGCCCTGGATGCCTGAAAGGGGGCAGGAGGCTGGCGTTGGACACCAGTTTTGGGCCTTTTAATCTGAAGCAAAGTAGAGACTATTATACATTGATGGAAAGATCGGGAAGTCAGCTTTCCATAGCCATTAAGAATTCTCCATTTAGATCTCTGTAGCCCCAAGAAAACTCTTCCAAGTGCAAGAAGGTCAGATATAGACAACATCTGCAGTGCTTTCTCAGTCTCTGAATCAGACTTTTGCTTCAGCTCCTCAATTTCAGCAAAAAAATACATGAAATTGTACAAAAACACACAAAATCATAGTAGAATCCAAAAATGTGAATTTAACACTAAAAACTATAAAAACTAAACAAAACATGCTAAAAACTATATGAAAATGATGCCAAAAAGCATATAAAATATCCGCTCATCACAACACCAAACTTAAAGTGTTGCTTGTCCTCAAGCAACTAAAAATACAGTAGGATAAAAAAAAGAAAATTAAGATACAATAAATCTCAGAGTTTCCAGTAAAGCTCAGTTACAATTAGATGAGCGGGACTTAGTAGCTTTTTGCTTCTGAATAGTTTTTGCATCTCACTATCCATTGAAACTTAGAGTGGTTGGTATCTTTAGGAATTTAGAATCCAGATGATATTATTGACTCTCTTAGTTTAGTTCTTTTTTATTCTTGAACACAGCTTTTTAGAGTCTTGGCCGTGACCCTAAGCACTTTGTTTCTCAGTATTACCACCGGATACATAAATGCCACAGACACTTTAACTGGGTGAACCCTTTCAGATTGTGATTTAGCTTTGCTAGAATCCCCGGATATAGGTGTCCAGAGTTCTTAAGCACACTCTTTTTGCTTTGGATCACGACTTTAACCGCTCAGTCTCAAGCTTTTCACTTGACACCTTCACGCCACAAGCACATGGTTAGGGACAGCTTGGTTGAGCCGCTTAGGTAAGGATTTTATTCCTTTAGGCCCTCCTTTCCACTGATACTCAAAGCCTTAGATCCCTTTTACCCTTTCCTTTTGGTTTAAAGGGTTACTGGCTTTTTGCTCTTGTCTTTTGGTTTAAAGAGCTATTGGCTTTTTCTGCTTGCTTTTTCTCTCTTTTTTTTCTATTTATTTATTTATTTTTTGCCACCTTTTTTTTCTCTTTTTTTTTTCGCTTGCAAGCTTTGTCTTGCTTCAAGAATCAATTCATTTATATTTTTCAGATTACCAATAATACTTTTCCTTTTTCATCATTTTTTCAAGAGCCAACATTCTAAAATCCAACTTCAAATATGCATTGTTTATTCATACATTCAGAAAATAAAAGGAATGCCACCATATTAAAATAATTGAACCTTCTTATTTTAAACTTGAAAATCATGTATCTCTCAATTCTTTTCAAATAAAATTTTTATTTTTAAGCATGGTGAGAGATATATGGAAGATTTTGCAACTTTAATACATCAATGCAAATGATCATGCAACAAGAACAAGAGAACAGATAAAACATAACAGAAAACAGAAAAATACAACAGGAAAGGAGATAAAGAGAACGTCTCCACCTTTAATGGTGGCGGCTAGTACTCCTCCTTGAGGATCCAATGTGATGCTTGATCTCTTCAATGTCATTCCTTTGCCTTTATTGTTCTTCCCTCATAGCCCTTTGTTCTTCCCTTATGGCTCTTTAGTGTTCTTTTATTTCATTGAGGGTGGTGGAATGCTCTTGATGCTCCACACTCAATTGCTCCATGTTATTACTCATTTGTCCAAGAGAACTCTGTCATTGATCCCAATAGCTTTGAGGAGGAAAATACATCCCTTGAGGCATCTCAGGGATCTCATGCTGAGGCGGCTACACAGGCTCTTGTGCATGCTCTCTTGTTTGCTCTATCCTCTTCTTAGTAATGGGCTTGTCCTCCCCAATGGAGATATAACCTTCTATGACAATTCCAGTTAAATTGCATAGAAGGCAGATGAGGTGTGCGAATGCCAACCTTACATTAGTGGAAGGCTTCTTAGCTATCTTGTACAATTTTTGAGGAATCACCTTATGTACTTCCACCTCACTTCCAATCATGATGCAATGGATCATGATGGCTCTGTCAACAATCACTTCTGACCGATTGCTAGTAGGGATGATGGAACGTTGGATGAATTGCAACCATCCTCTAGCTATGTGCTTGAGGTCAAGCCTTCTTAGTTGAATGGGCTTGCCTTGGGAATCCCTTTTCCACTGTACTCCTTCCATGCAGATATATGAGAGCACCTGATCCAATCATTGATCAAAGTTGACTCTCCTAGTGTAAGGATGTGGGTCCCCATGCATCAAAGGCAAGTTGAACGCTAACCTCACACTTTCCGGGCTAAAATCTAAGATTCTCCCTCGGACCATGGTGATCTAATTCCTTGGATCTGGGTTTACACTAGTGTCATGGTTTTTAGTAACCCATGCATTAGCATAGAACTCTTGCACCATTAGAATCCCAACATCTTGAATGGGATTGGTTAGGACTTCCCAACCTCTTCTCCGGATCTTTCTTTTGATCTCCGAATACTCATTCTTCTTGAGCTTGAAAGGTACCTCAGGGATCACTTTCTTCTCTGCCACTACTTCATAGAAGTGGTCTTAGTGGGCTTTGGTGATGAATGTCTCCATCTCCCAAGATTCAGAGGAGGTGGCTACTGCCATTCCTTTCTTCTTTCTAGAGGGTTCTCCAACTTTGGATGCCACGAATGGTAATAAAAAGAAAAAAGCTAGGCTTTTCCAACACCAAACTTAAAAATTTACTTGTCCTCGAGCAAAAATAAAGAAAAGCGAAGAATGGAGTAGAAAAAAAATAGAGGAAGATAGAGCAAGAGAGAGAGCTCGGCGTGGGGCTTATGAGTGTATATGAGATGTGTGTGTATGAAAGGGTATGAAGAGTGGTATTTATAGGAAGTGGGATAGGTTAGGGTTCGGCCATGGGTTGGGTTTTGGGTGGGAAATTTGATTTTTTGAAGTGGGAGGGGCTTGGTGGGTGTTATGATGGTTTTGGGGAAGTGATATGGATGTGATTGGGCTATGGTTTATAGGGAAGTGTGTATGGAAAAGTGTGAAAGTAAGTATGGTAGGTGAAGATGCTGTGGGACCCACTGGTCCTGAAAGGCTAGGGAATTCAAATTCTCTGCCCTCTGCATTGGCGTTTGAACACCCAAGGTCTGCCCCCTGGCTGGTATTCAACTTTTAATAACACTCCATCTAGAGTGTTCTGTTTTCACTGCTTGAAAAATTCTGTCTCTGTTCTGACTATTGCATATGATCATTGGTGCGCAGAAATCGTGACGGTTCCATTCCTTGGTAACGGCGCTAAAAACTCAATACGCATGTTCATAATCTTAGTTCTTTGTCACAACTTCGCACAACTAACCAGCAAGTGCACTGGGTCGTCCAAGTAATAAACCTTACGTGAGTAAGGGTCGATCCCACGGAGATTGTTGGCTTGAAGCAAGCTATGGTCACCTTGTAAATCTCAGTCAGGCAGATTCAATGGATTATGGGGATTTAATAATTAAAAGATAAATAAAACATAAATTAAAGATAGAGATACTTATGTAATTCATTGGTGAGAGTTTCAGATAAGCGTATGAAGATGCTTGTTCCTCCTGAACCTCTGCTTTCCTATTGTCTTCATCCAATCATTCGTACTCCTTTCTATGGCAAGCTGTATGTTAGGCATCACCGTTGTCAATGGCTACATCGTATCCTCTCAGTGAAAATGGTCTAATGCGCTGTCACTGCATGGCTAATCATCTGTCGGTTCTCGATCATACTGGAATAGGATCTACTATCCTTTTGCGTCTGTCACTACAGTGATGAAGGTCCAGGCATGGCCGAGAGGCCAGCCCCCTTAACATGATCAAAGGATCAAAAGATAATCCAAAGATGATCCAAATATATAAATACAATAGTAAAAAGTCCTATTTATGCTAAACTAGTTACTAGGGTTTACAGAAATGAGTAAATGATGCAGAAATCCACTTCTGGGGCCCACTTGGTGTGTGCTTGGGCTGAGTATTGAGCTTTACACGTGTAGAGGCTTTTCTTGGAGTTGAACGCTAGTTTGTAACCTGTTTCTGGCGTTTAACTCCACTTTGCAACCTATTTCTGGCGTTTAACTCCAGAATGCAGCATGGAACTAGCATTGAACGCCAGTTTGCGTCGTCTAAACTCGGAAAAAATATGAACTATTATATATTGCTGGAAAGCCCTGGATGTCTACTGTCCAATGCAATTGAGAGCGCACCATTTGGAGTTTTGTAGCTCCAGAAAATCCACTTTGAGTGCAGGGAGGTCAGAATCCAGCAGCATCTGCAGTCCTTCTCCAACCTCTGAATCTGATTTTTGCTCAAGTCCCTCAACTTCAGCCAGAAAATACCTGAAATCACAGAAAAACACACAAACTCATAGTAAAGTCTAGAAATGTGATTTTTATTTAAAAACTAATAAAAATATACTAAAAACTAACTAAATTATATTGAAAACTATGTAAAAACAATGCCAAAAAGTGTATAAATTATCCGCTCATCACAACACCAAACTTAAATTGTTGCTTGTCCCTAAGCAACTTAAAATCAAATAGGATAAAAAGAAGAAAATATACTATAAATTTCAAAATATCAATGAAACTTAGCTCCAATCATATGAGCGGGACTTGTAGCTTTTTGCCTCTTGAATAGTTTTGACATCTCACTTTATCCATTGAAGTTCAGAATGATTGGCATCTATAGGAACTCAGAGTTCAGATAGTGTTATTGATTCTCCTAGTTCAGTATGTTGATTCTTGAACACAGCTACTTTATGAGTCTTGGCCGTGGCCCTAAGCACTTTATTTTCCAGTATTACCACCGGATACATAAATGCCACAGACACATAACTGGGTGAACCTTTTCAGATTATGACTCAGCTTTGCTAAAGTCCCCAATTAGAGGTGTCCAGGGTTCTTAAGCACACTCTTTTTTTGCTTTGGACCTTGATTTTAACTGCTCAGTCTCAAGTTTTCACTTGACACCTTCACGCCACAAGCACATGGTTAGGGACAGCTTGGTTTAGCCGCTTAGGCCAAGATTTTATTCCTTTAGGCCCTCCAATCCACTGATGCTCAAAGCCTTGGATCCTTTTTATTTACCCTTACCTTTTGGTTTTAAGGGCTATTGGCTTTTTGCTCTTGCCTCTTGGTTTTAAGAGCTTTTGGCTTTTTCTGCTTGCTTTTTTCTTTTTCTTTCTATTTTTTTTCGCCTATTTATTTTTTTTTCTGCAAGCTTTATTTTTTGCTGCTTTTTCTTGCTTCAAGAATCATTTTTATGATTTTTCAGATTATCAAATAACATGTCTCCTAGTCATCATTCTTTCAAGAGCCAACATATTTAACATTCTTAAACAACAAACAACAAAGACATATGCACT